>NC_056736.1:796766887-796926887 GCF_019279795.1 Protopterus annectens | reverse complement strand
TCGCCACAGCAGAACTCCGGTCTGCTAATGATTGGCAGACAATTTTTGTGGTGCCAAGTTGCCAGCCTGACGCCCAACCTTCAGTGAAGGCACAGCTACTCACGCATGTCTTTTGGAGGCCACTCGACTGTGGGGAGGACATGAAGACTCCACACAGAAGGCACTCCAGCTGAGAATCGAGCAGGAGAACCTCTTGCTATGAGGCAACAACGCTACCGCTGTACCACCGCGTACTTATATGTATATGTGTATATATACATAGAGAGAGAGAGAGAGTGTGTGTGTGTGTGTGTGTGTGTGTGTGTGTGTGTGTGTGTGTGTGTGTCTGTGTGTGTGTGTGTGTGTGCGCATTTATTTATATGTATATGCATATGTAAATATACATATATGTGTATATTTATATATATATATATATATATATATATATATATATATATATGCTTTACCTTTAAAATGTTGAAGTGCACACCTGCGACAATCAGATGTGCGAAAGCATGTTTGCAAAAGTTCATATTAATGAACTATAAATTGGCAAACACACAAACAAACAAATGCCAGTGTGCATTCGCTCATGTGAATTCAGTATTCTGAGAGGAGATCACACTACAGTGAGGATCAGGACATGTACCTCTTCCCTCACTGTAGTGCAAGCTCAGATTTAGTATATAAAATAAGCAGGGGTTGTGGGGGGTGCAGGGGGGCTTGCCCCCCTGCATAATGATCTTAGGAGACATCCAAAAATGACTGGTGTTTCGGAGAAAGTTGACATTCCTGGAGTGCCAACTTTCTTTGGGTGGCAGATTCAATATTTTAAGGATTCGATGGTGCAGTTTCCAACATTATGAGTCGGGTATATTAAGAGGCGCACAGGTGTATTGCGACATTTTAAAGGCAAACCATATATACACACAAACACACACACACACACACACACACACACACACACACACACACACACACACACACACACACACACACACACACACACACACACATACATATATGTACTTAAATTAAGTACTTACCTTCTTACATGAGGCTGGCAGTAGTAGACAGAGTGCCTGTAAAAAAAACTACAGAGAGATATAGATACAGATATAGATACAGATACAGATATAGATATAGATATAGATTTATATTTTAATGAACAAATCTGTCTCTTGCACTCATGCCCTGCATGTTAACTGATTCCTGCACTCGGGCTGTCTCTGTCATTAAGGCAGCCTGAGTCAATAAGAAGCACTCCTTACTGATTCAAGCTGCAGCCTAGTGTGATGCACACTGAGTGACATTTCTAACATTCGCAAGAGCTCTACAGATTGGTGGAGAAGCCTAATCTCCAGATGATGCCTGACTGTTTTGAAAACAGCTTGACAAGGAGATTAAGCCATTTTTTTTCAGATCTCCTTGGAGCTCCACACATTCACATGCATGGTGTTCGTAGAATCCAGGACAAAACAGAAATTTGGAAAGTTGATTGTTATTTTTAATTTAAACATAATAGCCATCTTTTTTAATTTAATAGTATTTATTTGTTGCTTTTATTTGGGGAGGGATGCAGGCCAGCAGTCAGTACCATGAGCAGCCCATGGTGTGAAGTTGTGTTTGGTCCACAAAGTGATGACAATGGAGTGTTTGCTCTGAAGAGTCAGCAGAATGATGAAAATGTCTTCCAGAGATCTGTTGCCGTCTTCCTGAGAATAAACAGGGGCCCATTCTATTGTTGGTAAGTCAAAAAATCAAATGAGGTTCATAGGTATGCACGAGGCAATCAGTCCACAGACCAGAACATGCCTAGCCAAAAAGCCCAGTTCAAAATTTCTCTCTAGCCTCAAGGAAAGCAAGACAAATTTGAGTCTGCCCATCCAATTATCTAGGTTTACCTTGTATGTGGCAAGGGTGCCACTCTACTTGATATGTATTTGAAGTTTGCCCTTGAGCTGAGGAGTATATTGGAATATGAATCTGTCACACCAGTATGTCTGATTTACCTGGTGATGAAAATTTAGTTCTTTTAGCTGAGTATTGGAGGTACCATCAGTTTTCAAAGGAAAAGGAGGTCAAATAGGGTGTTTATTCAGTACTTAGAGGATGCAACTGAAGATGTATAGTGACTGTGCTGAAACCAGTAAGAAAATTGCACTATTGAGAGAGCAACCTACATCTGAACTTAGTAAGTATAAAATATATGAATGTGTGCTTGTTGCTTCGGGAATGGGTCAGGAACAGTAGAATGACTTGGTATATAGTCAGTATATTTGGAGTGAGTTCTAGTGCTTTATTTGTTTGTAATGTTTAGAGCAAGATGTGAATTATAAGTATACAATGTTGTTTTCTTTGGTTTGAGTAGAGCTGAGAATGTAACTAGCCTTTGTCTGTGTCTCTGGATGTGGGTTGGAGTTGTAAATTAATGTTACACACTGCTTTAAGTGACCAGCCATTATGCATGAGTAAATAAGCCAGCTGGGTTCTATTATTATCTACTATTATTATTACTATTATTATTACTATTGCTATTCTATTGCTATTGCTATTACTATTACTATTACATACTTGTTCCAAAAGAATCAACTTGGGTACAATTAGGGAGGTGTTATTTATAATGGAAATATGTAGAGGTACATTGCATTGGAATAATAGGTGATAAGGGTTAGTCAAATGAGCTAGGGACATAATACTTCAGCAATATTGCTTGCAGAACTGGATACCATCTTGCATGGATTGTTGTAAGTATAAAGAGTTTTAAACTATATTCTGGCTTGTCCTGGGTGAGTGATTCTTGCAGTGTGTTAGTGTTAGTTTGCATATTGCATCTTTTAAAGTTAATATAAACTTTAGTAAGTGGAAATTCAATACTTCCTAGTTTAAAGATCTTCTAAATATATTTTGTGGGTTATTGAAGAAAGACTGGAAACTACAAAACAGAAGCAATTAGTTAAACTGCATCACTCTGAAAATGATAAACTCCATAATGCTTGAGAGGAAGAAAGAGGTATAAGGTTAGACCCACAATGTTTAGGGAAAGATATGTTTAAGTCAGATATGCCACAATTTCACAGAAATACCACTTTTGGGGTGGCAGTGTTTACATACATTTTTCTATATACCAGAAATATTATTTAAAATGTTCCATAAAGCAGGCCTGTTTTGCTGGCAATGCAAGAAGCCTGTTTGGATAAATGGAAACATATTTTTGAGAAATGGTAAGCTTGAGAAATTCTACAAGGAAGTATTTGCCCTAATATAGAACTTGGCCTTCGAAAACATATTAGCTGAAGAGAATGCTTTGCTATCTTTTGAGGGATAACTGAAGAGACTCCATGAGAAAAAGTTCTCTTTAACAAACATATTGTTATTATATACAAAAATATAACCAGAAGGTTGAAAAGGAAAACTTCCCTACCTTGCAAGATATACATATCTTGGCAAATTATATACATAGTTCATAGCACACCATTAGAAATTCTACAGGTAGAAAAATGGTGGTACAGAAATTGTTTCCTTGGATTATCCATACTGATTTGCACATATAAATCATGGTTAACAATGACAAGGTTTTCATTCTTTTGTCTTATTAGTGGCTTAACTCTGTTCTATAGATAGTCGGTCTAACAAGAAAATAATTTCTTTAGTTTCATGTAGGATTAAATCAGGAAACCATTAGTTGAAAATGCTACGAATGTCCTCAAAGTATTGTTTTGCTTAATTCTGGAATATGTATTGAATATTGTTACTTTCTTATGTTTTACAAAAAGACAGCACCTTAAAACTTGGCTTCATCGTACAGCTATTCATTACCTTAAAAATGTCTTGAACTTGATTGTATGGCTTTTCTTTGTTTTGCAGTTGTGGTTAAATGACGGTTTCATTAACATTTTATTAGAAGCGTTTATTAGAAACAAATGAAATGGAAACCTTCATAATAGCTGTGACATTTGATTGGCTGTGGAATGGGTTGGGAGGAGCCAGGGATGCACTCTTGTGCTAAACTTGGGTTTATCAGTTAATTGCCATAAGCAGAACTTCAGCCCAAATTTATTGCGTAATTTTATAGATGTGAGCATCAATAAGGCACTTCTTTGGAAAGAAAAAAGAACTGTTCTATGAAAATTACTTGAAACAAATATATAATGATCAGCTTTGGCATACTGCTACTAATGTGAGTTACTCTACAATAGGCTGAGGTTCTAAGTGCAAATATAAAATTTACTGTTTCACACAATCTGGTGCCTCAGCCATTCATCTCAAGGAATATAACAATTTCTAGCATTTATATATTTCTTTATAGGGCTACAAATACACTTACTGGATCTTTTTAGTGTGGTTGGCTAAACTTGTCTTACTAAGAGAAGAGGATTTAGAGCCTAAATGATCTTACAGTTTAATTCTTTGATGTAAGAAGGATTAAATTGTGGTATTAATATAGCAGTTATTATTTAATATAAAATGCTTGTGTTTTAGTTTTGTATTTAAAATAACATTGTTTTAGCATTCAAATGATTTCTTTGATTGCTAATTGAATAGTTAAACTGAATCTGTAGCCCTATAAAAGGGAAAGGAATGCATGAAAGTTTTATATCTGTTGTAGATAAATGGCCAACATACCAGATCATGTGAATCAATAAATTTTCATTTGCACACAGAAGTCCAGTTTATTGTTGAGTGCTAATGTCTAGAAGCATTTTAGGACTCCAGTCATGCAGGAGAGATTGGAGTTTAATACTATTCTGTGTGAAAGAGAACAGAAGCTTGTTTTGACTGATCCATGGCTGTTGTCCAAAAATGTATATGATACAACTAAATTTGAAGAATTGGAGCAACATGAGGAAGGAGGTACATCTATATTATGATGCTAAACTTTAAAAATATGTGTTTAGCCTCTATATTAGAAGGAAAATCTTAAGTATTGATCATTTGCTGGCAACGGAATTTAATGAGGGTGAAACCAACTTGTTTGATGAGTGAAGAAATCTTTTGTTACAATTTGCCATTGGTTGGTTTAAAGTGTTGATCAAAAGAAATAATCGAAATCATAAGGAGCATATTGTTGAATTTCAGGGAGTTTTGACTGAAACTGTGCATACAGAATTTTATAAGGAGAATGTGAATGGATTATGTATTAAAGTTGACAAATAGGAAAAGGAAGTTGTACAGCATAAAGAGAAGAAAGTAATTAGAGATATGCAGGACTGTGAGAAGTCTTTGCTGTTCACATGGCAATATGATAAGTGCCGAGGCAAGAAGAGGAAACAGGAGCATAGGAGGAGGAAGTGCTTTCCATATAGAGTCTTTACCATCATTAGCAGAGACTGCAATGTGTACAAGAAGCAACAAAAGTAGAAAAGTAGATTATTGATAAAGAAATTCAAGGTTCGTCCATTAATGTTATTTCTTGTGAACAGACTGAGACAACCAATCATTGTTCTTGTTGTGGTAATCCAACTTGGAGACATGGGGTATGCCAAAAATGTGACAATAACAACAACAGGATTTATGCATCATAAACTCTTCTTTTCTGAGATTTTTTGAAGCCTCTGAGTCTTTGTTGATAAAAGGTATGAATTTTGTACATAGCAAAAGTTGCAGATATGTTACCTTATTGATTGGTATTTGCAAATTTTGTCAGATAAGATATTTGAAATGTTCCTTAAATACAGGCAGGTATCTCTAGATACAAGTGCTAAGTACACTGATGAACATGAATTGTTTAATCTATCTGTACTTATCATACAAGAACCACTTCATTTTAATGAAAATGAAATTAAGTTTGGTGAAATAATCAAATATACTGATGTGTTTCTAGTTGATTATTGGAACCTGCCTTTTCCTGAATTTTAAATCAAAGTAGTTTTATGCCTCCAAAAATGTCTGTGCCTGTCAAATGGTTTATACAAATTCTGTCTAAAAAGTTTGAATATGAATTTACAAAAATATTTAAAAAATTGTACAGTTTGATTAAGAGAGAGAATGATCAGTGTTACTGGAATTTGAGAGCTGTTTCTGATAAATATATATTCAGTCAAGCTCACAGAGGGGGTAATTGAGTCATTTCTGAAAAAGATGGATATATTAAAATGTGTCACAATTTTATACGTAATGTTGATGAATGCACTTTGTTAGATAAAATTATTTTGAAAGATTTCAGTGCTCGGTTGTTAGACATTCAAGGAAAGTATGAAATATTGTTGTTGTTGTTTTTTTCAGAGCAAAAAGATGTAGGAAAATGTATATATTAGAATGATTAAACATCCTGTTCTGTATGCTATCTCTAAATTTCACAAAAATTAAACTCACCCATAGGACCTCTATTACTACTTTAGGGTCTTTTAGGTTCATAGGTTCGTGGGTGGATACTACACTAATGACCCCTCAGGCCTTTATAAGCCTAGTCATGTAAACCAAATGTATCCAACAAGTTATTGTGCCTTACAGGTTATTTTAAGGGGTATGTGTTAGGGCATAATTTAACAGCCACCTATGTCCATTAGAAACACAGGTGACAGACCAGTGTTGAATTTTCGATTTCCCATCCAAGGATCCAGGTCGCACTTGAATAGGGTTAGGGAAGGGTTCTACTTCGCATGGATAGGAAACCTATTCCAGAGAATGGGGATTCTGTAAGAAACGTACATGCCCCTACAACATGTCCTGTTTCAGGATCAATCGAAGTTTAAATCCTTAGATCTAGTAGTTCTGGTGCTGTTCATTCTGCAGATATGCAAAAAGTTCATCTTAGTGGGTTCCAAGGATGCCTTGTATACCAGGCATAAATTTCCTCTCAGCAGTCTGCAGAAAACAGAGTATAGAGATAGGGTATGAAGTGATCTTCATAGGACATTGTGTTTACAAATGTGCCTGCTCAGGTACATACAGAAGGGGGTATATACTCAATGATGGGTCTGATGATGTCTGAGTACAGTGGCACAGTGACTTACCTGAACCTAGGCACCATGCCCGTACTTAAACGTTGAGTAACATAGAATGATTTTCTTACAGCATTAGACACACATTGGTCAAAAGCCAGATTACTATCTACATGTGTCCCCAAATCCATAACTACTGTGTCTACTTTTAGGAGTGTTTTATCAATTAGGTAGTTTCTCTGGGTGGCCAACTTCCCAAAAGGTTTTATTAAGCATTTCTTAGCATTGAGTTTTAAACCATGACTTAGGCACCAGCCTTTTGTCTGTGTTAGACCTTCCAGTAAGTTATTAGGATCTTATGGGGTTTCAGTGATGGTTTCTAATTTGGAATCATCTGCAGATTTGGTGAGCCAAAGGCACTTGACATTGGCCTTAACTTCCGAAAAATAGATGCCAAAGAGCAACGGACCCACACAGAGCCCTGGTGGACTCCACTGGTGACCAGTCTTTTGTGGAGGTGGTCTCTACAATCCTAACTTCCTGGGTGCTGTGTATGAGCCAGCTGGTTGTACAATGAGTTAAACAGGGGTTATGTCTAATCCCATGACTTTGTTTACAATTCAGTAGTGTGGTGTTGTATCAAATGCCTTAGCTAGGTCAAGGTAGGAAGTGTGTACCATTTTGCCTTCATCCATTGCCATGGTGACCATCTCAATGCATTTCACCAGGTTTAGTAGGCATGGCTTGCCTTTGTCAAAACCAAAATGGGTTGGTTCCAGTGTCTGAAGGTTTCCTTTGTCATTCTTAATAATTTCTAAAATTATTATTTCCATGGATTTTCATGTGAGACTAGTCAGACAAATGAATCTGTAGTTCCCAGGATCCACTGATAGTCCAACCTTGTGCAGAGAGATGACTGCTGCAGTCTTCCACTGATATGGCATGAAGCCTGTGTAGAAACTATGGTTGAATAGTGATGCCCGTAGCCCTGATAGGTCAGATTTCAAGTATTTAAGAGACATCCTGGGATATTATCATAGCCTATCGAACCTGTACTCTTGACATATCTAAGACTTGCTCCTTCCTTATAGTTGGAGGGATTATGTTAGATGGTATTTCATGGGGGTAATGTGAGGTGGACTGGGAGAGGGTAATTTGGAGCTGAATTTGTCAGCCAAAAGATTTGCTCTATCTCCTGGTTCAGTGAACTTGACTCCATTTACCAACAGTTCGGCACACCATTCTGTGCTGCCTGTGAAGTTTCAGACATAGCTAATAAAGGCCTTATGGTTGTCCTTGGCCTGGGATGCTAGCTTTACCTCAAAATTCACTTTTTTAGACATTATTAGTCCTTTTAGTTGTTTATTCAGTTTAATGACAGAGTTTTTATCCTTTTTGTGTTACACTTCCTAATTTTAGCTATGACTTTTTTTTTTCATTTGTTGCACAATCTGTTTAATTTTGGAGTCCACTATGGTGGTGGTGGTGGGGGGGGCGGGGTTTGAGTTAGTTTTGAGTTTACTTCTGGAAACCACAGTGGCCTGTATGCAATTATTGACATGCTTAGACTGAACTTCTGTGAATAATTATGTGAATAATTCTGCATAGACTGCTGTGTTATCTGTGTTTGGAGGGGCTTGACATTTTGACAGTTTATCACTTAATAAAAGTTAGCTTGCCTTGGAGTAGTTGTTAAATAATACAGATCTTGCTGGCATTACATAACTGATTCTTATTTAGGAGATTGCTTTGTGATCTAACATTAACAGAGAGGACATGACTCTAAAGGGTGCAGCATTTTTCCATATTTGTGAGTACCATGTCTAATATATTTTTACTGCTATTAGATGTAATGTGCTAACTGGTCCAGGGTGTTTGTGTTTACAAAGTCTAGGAATCTCTGTGCCTGCTAATCTTGGGTCATGTAGGATTCTCAGTTTATAGAGGGATAATTAAAGTCCCCCATGAGTATGGTGTTTGGTCGAATGGTGACTGTCTACAATAGGTCTAAGTATGAGCAATGTGTTTCATAGGACAAAGAGGGTGACCTATTACCTGCTAGGATATTGTACTGGGCTTTGTCTATGGTAATCTGGACATGGAGGAACTCCAGTGTATCATGCTGTGTAGCCAATGTGGAAGCATGCTTGTTATTGATGTAGATCAAGACACCTTTAGTCCCTGCCTTTGCATTTGCTGGTCTAAATGTGTGGAAGGCACTGAAACCTAACAACACTGGGATACTCTCCGCATTTTTAAATGATGTCTCAGTAACTGCATAGATGTCTGCATTCTCCAAGGTGAGGAGAACTGGGAGGGAATAGAGCTTCTTAATTAGACTCCTGACATTGAGCAGTAACACTTTTAGATTACCCTGAATAGATTTTGCTTTACTATGTCTGGTGGGTGTAGTGGGTGTATTTCTGACAACCACATTTTATTTCAAGTACTCATACACAAGAGTTTTGCCTCCAGAAACATTCTCTGTATAAAAATTTCTCAAATGCAAATAAGCAGTATGTCATGTAATTATTAGATTACCAGGTAATGGAAGAACTGAATAAGGTTCTATTACCCACTAAAATGCAGGATAATTTTTGGATCAGTTGAGAATTTAGTTTAGGCAAGCTTATTTAATGGTTGTAGATGTCACGTCATTGTGCACTAGTGATCAACACAGACAGGACTTGGAATAAATATGTTGATTTAACGGAGAAGGACAGTGTACAGATTTTGTTGTTACTATGTTGGAACTTTGTTTGCCCCTCAGTTATTTTGTATTTAACAAAAAAGTATTTTTATAAGTAAGAAGGACTGCTATGGGGGCAACATCAGCCCCCACATATACCTCAGTTTACATATATAGGAGCAGTTTGATTTTTGTTTGTAAAGTTGTAATTGAAAAGTTTCAGGATTTTTACTTATGACTGGTACAGCAGTAAAAAGTGGGTTACTTGAATATGATGACTGAAGGCAGAGTGGAATGTAAGTCTTGATATAAATTATATAGAAACCCACAGCAGTAAAGAATTTTTTGAATTCAACAACATCCACTTTATTACATTAGATTCCCTGCTGTATAGATAATTTCGTTGTCCATTTGGAAATGCTTCAGAAGAAAATGAATTTAAATGCACTTTGACTGAAGTAAGCAATAGATGAAGGAATAGTAGTTACTTATAATGGTAACTGGGCAGTGCAGGAAAAAGACTTGGAAAACCTCGAGGAAATAAGCTACTAAAGGAAAGGCAAGGGTTACACAAGTAGCTCATACCTGAGTCCAGGGGCACAGTCTGGCTTGAAAGCTTTAATACTCAGTCCTCTCTTCACCACCACAGACTATTACAATATAGCAGCACTGCTCCTCTCATATATTTATTTTGACCTCTATTCAGGGGAGAGACAAGGGGATATTTGGCCAGAGCATCAGAGAACTTGCTCTGTCTTCTGAACTGGTGCCATGCAGTCTTTTATATTCACCTGAGGTACCACAATCTCAGGCCACTGGGACCTCTGTTTCTCATCTCATCTGAAGGATTACGCAATCAGGAGTGTATCTCCTCCCCTAATGCTGCTCTTCTGTTTCAGTAATCCAGTCACCTGGAGTGGGAATAGAACCCACTGTCTGCTGGTCTTCCAGCACAAAAGGTGAGTGTTCTGCCTGTTGTGCCACTGCCACAGATAGCTGCCAGTTATTCACCCATATCTTCAACCTTCACTTATGAACAAGACCCCAAGATAATTACATTACTCTATACTCAGTATCCACCCTGCTTTCTTACAGAGGTAATTTATATGTAGCAACAGCCTTTCATTGTTTTTTGCAACTTATTTGCCCAGTTATCTGCCAACCATCACATCTTCTCTTGGCCCATCAGCCTATTAGTTTGCTTCACTGGGCGAGAGTTTATCAATATGGGTCTTTCTCCATTCAGTCTTCATGGGAGGTTTTGTCTGTCCATTTCAGCAAGGTGTGGGGAGCGGACATGCTGTGGGCTAGCCACAGAAAATATTCCCTCACTTCGACAAGGTGCATTCTCTTCAAGAAGTCCTGCCAGTTTCTATTGTTAGGAACACAGCAGTAAGACTTGTGACTTTAATAAGTTATGTTACTGGTAAGCTTAATGGTAACATTTTTAAAAGTAACTCAGTGCTCTTTGGCATTACCCAAAGGCTTGTACACCCCTTCTCTTTACAAATTATAAATCTGTTAAGTACTTCTGTCTTAGAGGTCTCCTTTCAATATCCCGAAGGCATTCACAACCCCCCCTTATCTATCCCTCTCACACTGATAAGTCCTCCTTCACCTGAAATCTGCTTTTAAAATCCACAGATTTCTTACTACAGACTCCCCTGTACATATGGCCAAAGTGGCAGTTTGCCAAAACCTTGTGTTTGCATTAGCTATCACTAGTTTTTGTAGTTATAAAAAGAACCAGAACCCTTTAATTAACACTTAATGAAATCTGTTACCTCTTTTGCAACCACACTTTGACTACATTTTCATCTACTAAAACATTCCAAATATCTGTCATTTATTTTCGTATTTACCTGTATGCCTGAATTTCTACCCCAGTAGTGAACAAGCTTTCTTCAGACATACCCCTTTAATTATCATCAGCTCATGCTACCAATTTAAACAGATCTATGGACATTCTAGTCTGCATTGAATTTGCTTTCTCTGTACTCACTTCTATTGTCTGGAACACCTTGTCCTCAAACCAGGTACTGTTGAAATAACATGGCTACCAGTACTTTACAGTTGTCAGAAAACTCTTTACTTCCACTTTATGCAATGAAAAGAAGTGTAAGTGCATCCTACAACTGTTCCTTTAGCTGTAACTTAAAAACCCTCATTATCCATCCCCAGTGTTGTGCTAGTTACTTATAAAAGTAAAAAGTTACTATTACTAGTTACTGTTCAGTGAAAGTAATATATTACTATTACTTATTACATTTCTAAAAAATATATTATTATTACTAGTTACTAGCTAAAGTAACGCATTACTTTTACATAAGTATAATTTAGCAATTATAATATTGACATTTACTCACACAAGTAAGCATATGCATATAACTGTATTATTAAAGTTATATACACAATGTTACAATGATGATGAATAGCATTTAACAATTGAAAAACTCCAGCAGACTAGTCTTTATAGCCGGACAGCACAGTGGTGCAATGGTTAGTGTTATCACCTCACAGTAACAGGTTCTCTGGTCTGATTCTCAACCGGGGTGCCTTCTGTGCAGAAGCTGCATGTCCTCCCTGTGTTTGTGTAGTTTCCCTCTGGGTGTTCCTGTTTCTTCCCACATTCCCAAGACATGCTTGGCTCTAGGTGTGTGTGTGCCTTCTGAGGAAGGTTGGGTGCCAGGCTGGCAACTTGATACTGTAAAACTCAACTACTGACACTTGTTCTGCAGACTGATGATCTGCTGTGGTGACCCTTAACAGGAGCAGCCAAAAGAAGAAGATGACTTGTCTTTATAGCTAGACAGTCACAAATAATAATTAAACCAAATCATACACAGCCAGCAGCACAAGACCTATAAAAACCTATCACATTTTGTCTATTTTTAGCAACTAGAAATCAAACACTGAAAATAATTTTAAATAGAACATAACAAAAAAGTGTCAAGACAAAAGTTAGTTGATCATAGATCCACCTGACGAGTCCTGCTTGGTGCTGTAGGCTGGGGAGTTGGGTGTTAAACTAATGAGTGGTGAGTTTGATTCCGATTGACAGCGGTATGGAGAACCAATGCTGTTTATTACACAAGGTAAGTATATGATCTCTATCAGGCTAGAATTGTCTCAGTGTTCGGGGGTGTTTTAGTGGGTGAGAGTCCCACAGTACCAGGGCAGGGCCAGAGTCTGGCCATTATTAACTTCCACCTCCTTGCAGTGCTAAAAAATGAAGTAAATTATGCTCCGGACTAATTCTAATGATCTGTTATGAATCATATCTCTCAACCTGGAGATATCAAAAATCTGGACAAAGCCCCATGAAAAGTAGGTACAACTTGCCTAAAAATCTCAATGCTAATCAACATAAAATTTGCATGTATAATGTAACGCCACCCACTCCAATGGACTTGTGGGATACCAACATTCAAATAATTTTGAAAATGTTCCCAATTTAACATGAACTCTGAAAATATACATTCTCACAGAAACACCAGTTAAAGTCCCTATACAGCATTAACAAAAAATCTTAAGGGAAGTAGTAGGCAATAGGCATGTAAAACATTTTGCATTCTAATTTCTGCCCTACCACACTTCTAGTATATACATACTGATGTCACATTAGCTACACCCTTACAGAAATTCATTAAAATAACATACATCAGTAACTGTAACATATAAAAGAACTGTGCACTCTATTAATCTTAATATAAAACTAAAGTATGTCATAACAATCATTGGTATAACAAGCCACTGTTGTTGTCAGTGTGTGGGCATTCGGTCATTCTGATCAATGGATGAAATAAATCTGATTCGGAAACCTTCTCCTCTTGTAGTTATATAAATACCAATGTGCATTGGTAGGTTTTGTAAACAAATCTGGTAGCTGCTGATGCTGGGCACTGACTCATACCTCTTTTGCCAAAAGGCAGGACACTAGCGAATTGACAATCTTCCAAATTGTCTGTGAGTATATATAATATGACACATATGTATTTGTGTGTGCGTGCATGTGTGTGTGTGTGTGTGTGTGTGTGTGTGTGTGTGTGTGTGTGTGTGTGTGTGTCCTCTTATAGACTGGCACTGTACGCATGATTTTTTTGTCTACCTTGCACCCACGGCTTGCTATGAGGAGCTCCTGCTCCCTCACAACACTGAATTGGTTAAATTAAATATCACAGAATGACTGAATAAAACAGTAAAGTAATGTTTCTAGAATGTATAAAATAACTAAATTGTAAAGCAGTAGTATTGTACTCATTGTATATATGTAGAAGCTGTAGCAGTATTATTGTTTGAGTACAGCAATATGTGCTTAAAGTATCACATTAAAATTATTGTAAAAAGTTTCACGGTGAATATAAATGTCTTGTTTTATTAAGCAGCACAAATAATACAACATATGTAGTGAAACAGCTGTGATCAACACTGAAACATGTAATTGCAAACAGTTGGTTGATAAGATATGTATACCAGCATCAAGAGTGTGGTATCTTGGGGATTTAATTAAATTTATTCTGTGGTACGGTTATCTCAGACTTAATATAATTAAGTAGCATGGGTGTGGAGGAGGCCCTTGATGTTTGCAGCATTCCACTTTGATAACTGCATCACTTAGTGTTTAACTCAACTTCAAAACAATACAAAATGACGTTTTTTTTAATTTAGAACATATTAAATTGATACTTTCTAAATTCTGCAGTACCATACCTCTCAACTTCTTAGCACAAGAAATCTGATCAAAGAATAGCATAATGGGAGGACAAAGGCTCAAACTTCTTCTTCTTTCGGTTGCTCCCATTAGTGGTCACCACAGTGGATCATCTGTTTCCATTTCTTCCTGTCCTCTGCATCTTGCTCTGTCTCACCAACCACCTGCATGTCCTCTCTCACCACATCCATAAACCTTATCTTAGGACTTCCTCTTTTCCTGTTAGCTGGCAGCTTCATCCTTAGCATTTTTTCCCAATATACTCTGTATCCCTCCTCAGCACATGTCCAAACCAACGTAATCTTGCCTCTCTGACTTTGTCTCCAAACCTTCCAACCTGGGCTGACCCTCTAATATACTTATTCCTAATCCTGTCCACCCTTGTCACACCCAGTGCAAATCTTAACATCTTTAACTCTGCCACATCCAGTTCTGACTCCTTCCTTTTTGTCAGTGCCACTGTCTCCAACCCATATAACATAGCTGGTCTCATTACTTTCTTGTAGACCTTCCCTTTCACTCTTACTGGTACTCGTCTGTCACAAATCACTCCTGACACTCTTCGGCACCCACTCTATCCTGCCTGTACTCTCTTCTTCACCTCTCTTTCACACTCACCATTACTCTGAACTGTTGATCCCAAGTATTTAAACTCATCCACCTTCACCACCTCTACTCCCTGCATCCTCACCATTCCTCTATCCTCCATCTCATTCACACACATATATTCTGTCTTAGTCCTACTGGCCTTCATTCCTCTTCTCTCTAGAGCATATTTACACCACTCCAGGGTCTCCTCCACCTGTTCCCTACTCTCACTACAGATCACAATGTCATCTGCAAACATCATAGTCCACAGGGACTCCTGTCTGATCTCGTCTGTCAACCTGTCCATCACCAATGCAAATAAGAAAGGGCTCAGAGCTGATCCTTGATGTAATCCCACCTCCACCTTAAATGCATCTGTCACTCCCACCGCAGACCTCACCACTGTCACATTAACCTTGTACATATCCTGTAACACTCTTACATACTTCTCTGACACTCCCGACTTCCTCATACTATACCACAACTCCTCTCTAGGCACCCTGTCATATGCTTTCTCTAAGTCCACAAAGACATAATGCAACTCCTTCTGACCTTCTCTGTACTTCTCCATCAACACTCTCAGAGCAAACATCGCATCTGTAACTCAGCCACTGGGGATGCACAAGCCAGTGCATTTCTTTGTGCCAGTCCCAAGTCCAGATAAATGAGGTGTGTTGTGTCAGGAAGGGCATCCGGTGTAAAATTTTGCCAAATCATACATGTGGACAACAGTACAGATAGACAAAGGCCCAAACATAGGGACAGAATTTAAAATATTGCTCTTATAAACTTAGAAAGCTGATAGAATAACAGGATTTGTGTTAGTATGCATTTTATGAAGGATATAAAGCCTGAAACTCATATATATGTTATTATTTAGTGACTTCAGTCCTCCGTGATTTACCAGGAAACCACCAAATTTTATGAGAAAGAGACCAGTTCTATGAGGCTGAATCTGGACAGTTGAGAGGTATGCTATACACACACGCAAACACACACACCTTCTCTCTGCTCTCTTCTCTTTTCCTCTTACACACACACACACACACACACACACACACACACACACACACACACACACCCTTCTCTTTTCCTCTTACACACACACACACACACACACACACACACACACACACACACACACACACGCATCTACCTTTTTTTCTGCTCTCACAAAGCAACACACTCTACACACACCTACTTTCTGACACAGTAGCACACACACTTTATCAGTCATGCTAATGGCTAGTTTAAATTACATAGACACACACACGCACACACACACACGCACACGCACTATCTCTCTAATACAGAAAAATCACCAGTTTAACTAACACACATACTTGTACACTCACTCACACTTACCTCGGCATGGCTAGTTTAAATTCCACAGTAAGTGCAGATTGAGTTTACATCCATAGCACGCATTAGTAGTCACAATGGAGTTGAAGTTGCTGCCATCAGTCCTAAAGCAAAAGTTAAATGCTGAATTTCGTGGTGGACACTTTTACTTGTTATTAATGTTGTGACTTAAGATACCTAGTATTTACAGACTTTAATTATGGCACGTACACTTGTAGAGAACAGTTAAAATATTTTCCCATTCTACTCATGGACTTACTAACTTGCAGCTGCTCTATTACAACTGGGAGAGAATGCATGGCTCTGTTAGTTTGTAAAACCTGTACGAGCTGCACCTGTGTTATTTTAACACAACACCACACTTGTGCAGAATTCTGTGGTTATGTCAGTCAAGTACAACTCTAATTATTATCATCATTAGTTGGCTGCAGTGTATTACTCTTTCTCAAAAATATTTTAGTTCTTGATATCCTTCAGAAAATGCACACTGACACAAAACATGTCATTCTAAAAGCACCCTATTGAAAATCTGTTCCTGATTTCAGACTATTGTCCCCCTCCGCACATTATGTTTAAAATTTTTTGTGCCGAAATACTGAACGGTTTACAAGTTCTGCGGTCTACTGGCTCTTAAACTGCATTTCTTTACATCAGGGAAATATTTGAAACACAAACTCATTAACATGATATTCACCTTACAAACAACAAGATAATATGCAATCATACCTACAAATTATTCCTGATTTTGTCTTTGTTTTTTTTTTTTTGCCCTGCCTTTGGCAAATGCTTGATTTTCTGTTAAATTGTTGAGGATTTCAACAGCACAGTTTATCTTATTGTTCAAAATGCATACAGACACAAAATCTGTAAGTGAATTGGAATAATTGATGCCTGAATCATTATAACCCTCCTCTGGCGTTATCTACATGTGGGTCATGAAATCAATGACATTGGCAATTGTTCCTGTAATCAGTAAGGAGTAGCAAATCGTCCTCCTTAAAGGAGAAGACGCAGCCATCATGGGGTGTTTTTTTTTTTAATTGAAGCATCTTAAAAGTGGGATGGTTCTGATGCTCTTGTCTGCATGCTAAAATTGGGATTTAATGGGGCCAATCAGGAATTTGTGGCACCCTATTATTTTCAGCCCAAAACTGGGAAATGCCGAGGAGTTTGATACAGTTGAGAGGTATGTTATGAATGCTACCTGCTATGAGTTGTGCCAACATTATATTGTAATTTTAATTTTTTATCCAAAATGCCCCTTCAAAGTCTGTAGTACCCCCTAACATCTGATTACTATCCATATTATCCAGGGCCCCCGGAAGATTTGCATCGCTCTTTAGGGGGCGATCCCCCGTGTTGAGAGCCACTGGTTTAAGCAAATGTGACTCAAAAGTAACTTACATTTAAGTTACTAGTTACTAAAGAAAAGTAATGTATTACAATTACTGTATTACTATTTTGAAAAAAGTAACTAGTTATATTACTAGTTACTAGAAACTGTAATATATTATATATTGTAATATATTACTCCCATCACTGTCCACCCCCTAAGTCTCATAATTTACTTTGTTGACTTATTTTGCATGTAACAGTATTCTGCTGAAGTGTGCCACTGTTAATATATTTTCTTTCTTTTTTTTTGGAATGTGATCTTACTTTTTGTAGATTTCTAACTTTTATATAGGTTTTCTATTGCACGCTCTTTTTTTTCCTTATTGCATATGCTTCTACTTTATTGAATGGTAAGATGACTGAAAAGGGTTCTTCAGCAAATGCATATATATAGTTAAACATGAATAAATTAAATGTACCCTTTTCAGATTTCTTTGTCTAACACAACTGGTTTCCATAGCTGATTATAAGCAATAACTGTTGCATCGCTTAGTATGGTGTCTGGGGATACTATAGACTATACAAAGAGTCATTCTTTAAAATACGTGCAAATGTATAGCTTTTTGATATATCCAAGTTAAGTCTCTGCCATTTTCAGGAAGTAGCAAGCTTTCATACACAAAAACAATCTTAAACAGAGTGAGTGAGAGAGAGTAAACATAGTTTGTCGAACTCATTATGGTTGTTCAAGTCTCAAGAGTCTAGCTAAGCGTTAAATACTACATACTTCATAAGCAATACCCTATATGCAAAAATAAAATACACTTACAAAGTTATTTGTTGTGGGCCTTTTATCATTAAATGCAACGCCATTGTTTTAATTTTCCCAATTTAAACTGTTTATGCCACTAGTCCTTTAAATAAATAATGCCTTTAACTGGAAAGCTGCTTCATGTCTGCAAAATGTGCCTCAGCAAATACTGAAAGCAGGCTTTGTGTTGCAAAACACAATAATCCTTATAGCATTTCACATGCCTCAGTTCACATAAATAAATAATGTAGCTAACAAGAGCTCAAAAGCATGACTTCATATCTTTAGACTTCTCATAAAATCATCTTTAAACAGCTCTCATTAATATTTTCCCCAAAAAAGATGCCACCAGCCTTTAAAGTATCTTGCTTAGTTATGTTTCCATTGTAACTTAGAAAGAGGAGTGCTATTCTGTTCAAAGAAATTTTATGTGGTCACTGGTCACAGATAATTATCGCTTCAAATGTGTAGTCGCTTGATATACCACATCAAGCATTCGTTAACTTCCATTCAGCTCAGTCCTTCTTTGCCGAGAGCAGTTTAAGGTTTTAAAGAAAAAAGAAGCTTTCTACACCAGTAAAGCAAAGTGAAACAGAAAACTATGAATTGTAAACTGCCTGCATCATAAGTTAACAATGTCGTTTGTAAACATTAATACTTGCATTATAAGATATAATTTTAAGGGCCAGATACAATAAAGCCTACACTAAGTGTACATGGTACGTATTCAAGAACATCCCTACCACATTTTTTGTGCTTTCTAGTCACTCAGATTACATAAACTGTACATGTAGTCTACACTTTGTGGTAACCTTTACGAATCCATGTCAATATTTAAGGCTGCAAGAAAATCAGTAGAAAAACTAAAATCAGTAGGAAAACTAAAACTAGGAAGAAGAAGGTGTGAGTTATGTCTGTGTTGTCAGTTAACTCAGAACAATGTACACTTGGTGTACACTTAGTGTAGGTGTTAGTGAATCCCAGGGATAGCCTTTTTCAGGTGACAGAAGAATACACTACTGACGTAGAAGCTGGAAGTAATTCTCATCATATGAAGCACCAGTGCCTTCAAGACCCAGGAGTGCAGAAGACTAAAGCGCTCCTCCTCTAGTGATCCTTTAGAATGTATACTCATATGTGACAGCGGCACTGATGGAAAAGCAATATAATATACTGTGCAGTGAGAAAGATGGATAAACACAGAAATGGCGAGAAGGAAGAAGAAGATGGTCCATGGAATTCAAAACACTGCAAGGATATAAAAATGACAGAAGAAGAATAAATGTACCAAGGTTCGTAACATTCAGTTTGAACCCATGGAGTGCTTGCACAAAGTGGAGGGGGTAAGATGTGTGGATGTCTAGAGTTTGCACGTGATAGAAGATTGGTTATGAAAAAATATATTAAATATATTCTGCAACTTTTTTGCCTTACGGCAACTGATTTATATTCCTTTGCTTATGTTAATGGAGAGTATAAGTTTGATATTAGGTTCACAGTTAAGCATAGCTCTCAAGTGTACATCATTGCAAGGAACATTTCTCATTTTGGGTCTTAAAAAGTCCATGTTCCTCATTGTTCCACATTGAACAGGTCTGTCATATGTTCATTGTTAAGATTTTTTTTTTTTTTTGCTGATAACCATGGCAAATAACACTGAATTATATTTGTTAATGAAAAGAGCCTTTTATAAGTATAAAGTCACACATTTAAATCATCCTGTGCGATTCCCAGTTGAAGTTGTTAGTGAGTGTTCAATATTTTGCTCATTTGTTCTATATTATGAGAGGTAATATTCCACATTCTGGAGATGGAAGGTTGAGAGCTATGTAGGTAAATGCTTGGCAATCAGTCTGCAAACCATTACTAGCCTATAAAAACACTATTCAAAAATTCATTTTAGCCTCAAGAAAGGCAAGATAAAATAGAATAAGGGAGAATTTTGTGGCCAGGGTTCAACTCTGCTTGACATGTTGTAGACGTTTGTTTCAGATGTGAGGGATACATTGAGAAATAAATCTATCATGCCAATATGTCTTGTTTATCTGATGTTGAAGGTTTTGTTCCTTTAATCAGATATTCAAGGTACCACTTGTGATGTGAAGGAATAGGAAGGTTGGATCTTTCAAGGGTCAAAAGTCTAGACACAGATCTCTTCTGAGGAGTCTATAAGAGACCGAGTACAGAGAGAGGGCTGCCAGTCTGTACTGATAGCTATGATTTTTGAAGCCACTGATGTTTTAGCTATAAATCTCTGACACCTTTCAAGCTGAGTGATATATTTAGAAAATACATATGAAAAGTTTATTATATGCAATAATGGATCTGATGAGATATGAGTAAAAGTGAATTAGGAGTTCTTTGGGTCTAGTAAAGATGCCTTTGGAAATTAGATGAGCCAGACAGAAGGCCTTCTGAACTACTGTGGAGATATGATGGTCAAACTATAAGGAATTATCAAAGAGTGCCTGAATTCCTTATAACAGTGACTGATTGTATGGCTGTGTCACCTATATGATATGTGAAAATGTTTTGCTTATCAAAATGAACCCTGATACATTTTTTCACATTACATTTGAGACCATTGCTCTTCTACCAGTAACTAACAAGGTCTAACCTATGCTGTAGAAATTGTGAGTCACTGAAAGATGAATAAAAAACCCAGTTACAGTCATCTGAAAATGTGGATAACCACAGCCCATGAGTGCCTACCTGAAGGCCTGAAAAATAGATGGCAAATAGGAAGGAGCCCAACACTGAGCCCTGTGGATACAATTGGTAAATTCTTTTGCTGACAGAAGTGGCACCTGTGACTCTAGTCACATGGGTTCTGTCAGTCAACCACAAAGTTATCCAGCTCACAATATAAGGATTCATATTCAGATTTACAAGTCTGTTAATGCCTGCATAGGGAATGGTATCAAAGTCCTTGACCAGGTCCAGATATGCTGTATGTACTGCATAGCTGCAGTCCAAGGGTTTGGTTACTTTTTTCAAAGAAATGTATGAGTATAAAGAGGCAGGATCTTCTTCTGACAAAGTCAAATTGATGAGGCTCTAGGGGTAAGAGAATTTCAATGTCCAGATTAATGAGGTCTGATAACGTGCTCCAAATGAGACTAATGAGAAGAATGGATCTGTAGTTGCCATTGTCTATGGTTCAGCCACCCTTGTGACAATGGCATTACAATGACTGTTTTCCAGGTTTCAGGAATTTAACCTTTGGTAAGACTGAGATTAAAAAGGTTAGTTATAACACACCACAGTTAGTGGAATTTTGTTTGTCAAGGGTACCAGAAAATTAAAATCATGTTTATTTTCTGTTGCTTTTCAGTTGTTTTTGTTTCCTTCATCACAGTCTTAACATTAAATAATATTGTTGCAGAGCTGAAGAATTGGATATAACTAACATCCTGATTTTGATAACAGAACATGCAGTGTGGTAGATGTGACAAAAATGTACTTGACTTTAGTCTGGATGGGGAGCTGATGAGAAAATTTAAAACAATGAAAAAATTAACTAAAAGAATAGCCTGTTTTAAGTGTGGGAAGGTGATATGATTAGGTGTAGGAATTCTGGACAGTTGGCTATAGAATTTTGTGTGTATAGTACTTAATATTACATATCACAGAGCATTATAAAGGAAGAGACAAAAACGGTTATCATACAATTATAAAATATTTGTTGTTTCATAGTCTATATCATAAAATGTCATTGTTAAGAAGACTTTTTTGTGATTAAAAGTTATTTTCCTTATTGTTTGCTGATGCATGTAGTTGGTGAGGTTTGCAGGTGTACTTTTTATTGATGTTTGTTTTTTGAGTTTTTGGTATCTGCTTTTGTTAATGGTAATGTTTTGTTTTGTTTTATTTCGTTTTTTTTTATTCGTGGTTGTAGACTATAATGGGTGTATTTATATCATATTTGGTGTTGTGTTTTGATTAAGTAGGTGCAGTGGGATCACTAATTGTGTAAGATTGATATGTGTTCTAAAGGGGAGGGTCTGCCTTACCCCCATTGTTATATGACAATGGAGTTAGTATATATAAGTTTGGGGGTAGTGGGGGTGCAGAGATGCTTGTCCCTTGCAGAAAAATACTTATTTTGACATTACAGTTAGTAATGCCAAACATCAGTGTTTCATATTCCTTATTCTTCAGAAAATGTGTTGATGGAAAATGTACAGTCATGTAAGTCCTATTTACCTATAACAATAGATGTTCATAGAACACTCTGCCCTACTATCATGTTTGGGTAATAGTGCCCTGCTATCCTCCGTCTAGCAGTCTATCAAAGCTCAGAGGTCCTCACACTGCCTTTCTGTGGGTGTGAAGGACCAATCACCTAACAGGACCAAGACTTCCATTCAAACCCACAGACAGGGCCCCTTCAGTTTTCTAGGATCCATCATGAAGGGCAGATGGAAATGCAAGCTTTGCGAACACCTACTGTTCCAAACCAAATGCCACACACACACACACACACACACACACACACACACACACACACACACACACAAACACACACACACACATGCACAAAACAATGTGGCTGCTGAAGAGAATTCAGCAGCATCTCCAACAACAAACTATATACATCCAACAAAAGGGGCATCGTGGTAGGGTACTGCTAGTACGGCAATGTGTTCTACAAGCATCTATTGATACACATAAGTAGGACTTAGCACAACATCACCCGCGCTCTAAATATACCAACTCTGAGATCGCACTACAGTGCAGAAAAGGAAAATCTTCCCATTCCGCACTGTACGGAGATCTCCGTTGAAATGCTCAAACTTTTAAAAGTTCGATCATATGGTGTCGACCATATGATGTTCGAACTTTTAAGAATTCAACAGTGTGATATAGACCCTGAAAAGAATACCCTCCCCTGAGTTAAATTAACTACCCTATTTAAAGTAATACAAAACATACTACAGATTGAAATGCCTAAGTTATTTGTCTAATATTGCACTTGAGTGAGTTAAATAATACTGACTATGGATATAATAAATAAATATTGCACTTACTTGGAATATATGTAAGTATATATTGCACAAATAAATAAAAATTTACTTACTAATTACCCAGACCCCTGGAACTAGTGCCTGAGTTCAGAAGTCTAATTACTATAGGGTAGAAACTGTTACTGAATCTTGTATTCCTGCAGCGGATGCTGCTATATGTCCTGCCCAATGCTAGATGCTTAAACAGTCCATGCACAGGATGCATGTTATCCTATATTATTTTGGTGGCCTTTCAGATGCTTCTTGCAGAATAAAGATATTGTATCAATGGAAGACTGGAACCTGTCACCTTCTCTGCAACCTTCACCACTCTTTTTAGCACCTTCCTTTCTGTAACTGTGCAGTTTCCAAACCACACTGTGAAGTTGCAGGTGAGGATGCTCTCTACTGCACCTCTATAGAAGGTGGAGAGAATATGAGGAGGAAGCTTAGCTTTTCTCAGCCTCCTTAAAAAAGTGGAGGCATCGGTGCACCTTCTTGACCAGCTGGCTGGTGTTTCCCAACCACAAGAGATCCCCTGATATGTGTACACCCAGGAATTTCATACTCTTAATCCTCTTCCTACTCTTCACCATTGCTCCTGAGCACTGGATGGTTTGTTCTCCTTTTCCTGAATTCAATGATAATTTCATTGGTCTAGCTTACATTCAGGTCAAGGTTGTTCCCCTCATACCAACTAATCAAAGATGCCACCTGCTCTCTGTATGCCCTTTCATCCTCCTTTGTGATGAGCCCCACAGCTGTGGTGTCATCAGCAAACTTGATGATATGGTTGGACTTGTGCTTAGCATAGCAGTCATGGGTCAGGATGGTGAATAACAGTGGGCTGAGAACACATCCCTGTGGAATCCCAGTGTTAACTGTGATGCACTTTGATGTTTTCTTACCTGAACACAACCTCTGTGGTCTCCCAATCAGGAAGTCCAGGGTCCAGTTACAGAGATGTTTACTGATTCATAAATGTGCCACATTTTCTATCAGTTGCACTGGTACCACCACATTAAATGCAGAGCTGAGGTCTATGAACAGCATCCTCACATAGTTGTCTTTGCCCTCTAAATGCTCAATTGAGATGTGTAGTGCTACTAATATGGTATCAGCTGTGGATCAGTTAGTTCTGTGTGCAAACTGCAAATGGTCAAAATCAGGAGGTAGGCATGATTAAAGATGCTTTTTGATCAGCTGCTCAAAACATTTCATAACAGTGGATGCCAGAGCGACTGGTCTGTAGTTATTAGGGCTGGAGGGAGTGAAGGGAGACATAATCATAGCTCCAGAGAAAAAGCTGTAAAAATATCAAGTTTTCCTGTCAAAATATTGAAAAAAAGCTTTTAAACAATGGAAATAACAACTATAGGTTACTCACAATTCTGGCAGCATGAGGCAACATGAAGAACTGCACTAAAACTGCCTTAGCACTGAAACTCAGTTAAACACTCACTAATGGCCACAAAAAACATTCAAAGTATTAAAAATCCCAAAGAAACTCAAAATTAGCCTAAAATAAACAGTCTAATCATTATATTGAATGAGAAATAAAGCTCAAAGTACATACAATTTTACAATAAGAAAAAATGACAAGTAAATCAACAGAATACACAATTCAAGCACAGATAAAAAAGGCAGATGGTGGAATAAAAACCCAAAAGAGGTTCTTGTCAGAGCTCAGTAATTGAAGTAAATCAGAGAAGAATGCAGTCCTCCAAGAGATCCTTCTCTTACTATGGCACAAGAAAACTGAAGAAGTCCTATCTGTGGGTTTGAAGGGCAGTCTTTTTCCTGCCAGGTGATTGGTCCTTCATTCCCACAGACAGGCAGTGAAAGGAGCTGTGAGCTTTGAGGGAGGGTAGCATGGCTCTAATCTCCATATGCTAGTAAGGCAGTGTGTTTGTTGAACATCTTATTGTTCTACAAATTTCTAAATGAAGGAGAGTAGAATTAAAATATCTCTGATTTTGGGAATTGTTCCCACATTATTTTGGCTTTGTCCCACTTTCTAAAGCAAAGAAACTAATAGCTATTTGGCTGAGAAGCTCGGTTAATGTATATATGAGTGCAATAAGCTAGAAACTATCATTAATTTCTTAGAATGTCTGGGATTTTGCCTAATTTTGGTCTTTTCCTTGTGAAATGTATGTTTTTCTGCCAAGTCATTGAAGATTGGAGTCACTAAATAATAACAGTTATCAGAGTTTCAGATTTAATTTCCTTCAAAGCATAGCCTGTTATTTTAACAACCCAATAATAATATATAAGAGGAATATTTAAAATCTGTCATTTCAGCACTAATTTTTGGGCTAAGAGTTTGACAGCTACTTGAACAGTTTGCTGTTTGTCCCTTGCTTTCTTTCCATTTTTATGAGAATTCATAGGATCATAGGATCATAGGAAGTCACTAGGCTATTACCACTGAGGCCCTTACAAGCCTAGCAAAGAATTTAGCTCATGTTCCAACAAGTCAGCAACCGATACCCCTGTCCAGCAGGGACACAGGTGGAATCCCAGGGGTGTATTTTTTTCCCCATCCAGTTATCCAGGTTGCTCTTAAAAAGGGATAATGTGGCAATCTGCATGACATGGAGAGGGAGTCTATTCAACTGAAGGGAGAGTCTCTGGGACACAAATCTGTCCTGCTGACAAGTCGTATTGATGTCACAGACTAGGTTGAAGTCGCCAGTGTGGGTTATGGGAATGAGCTTGACTTGCTGATATGCAGCAGTTCCATCAAGGCATGGTCCTAGATTCGTTTGTATGCCAGACAGAGGTCACCTCTGAGGAGTCTGTATGAGACTGAATAGAGGGACAGGGCTTTTAGCCTATCTGTATAGGGAAGATGTTTGAGGCCCTGGATTCTCCTGGTGAGGAACCTCTGTGGTCTCTCCAGCTGCTGCATGTGCTTTGTGAGGTACATGCTGAAAGGGGCATAAGAGAAAAATACAGGGATGTTATGACCTCCATGTCCCTGGATAAGATACCCTTCCTAATGAGGTGAGCCACATAGAAATCTTTCCATACAATGAAGGTAATATGGTGGTCAAAAGTCAGGTTGCTATCAACCTGGGTTCCCAAGTCCGTCACTACTGATTGCATGCTCAAGGACCTTGTTATTAATGTGATAATTTGTGGGGACATCACTCTCTCCAAAGGGGATGATGATGCACTTTTGTGTCATTCAGTTTGAGGCCATGTTTCTGGCACCAATCATTCCTTTGTGTGAGATCCTCTTGAAGGATGTTCACATCACTAGGGGAATTGATGATGGTGCCCAGCTTGCAGTCATCTGCAAACTTGGTCAGCCATATCCCCCTGGTTTTGGCCTGCACCTCAGAAAAATATATCCCAAACAATAGAGGTCCCAAGATCGATCCCTGGGGTACACCGCTCATTATGGGTCTACTGCTTGAGGTGGCTTCCCCTATTTTGACTGGGTAAGTTCAATCAGTGAGCCAGTTTGCTACCCATCTGGTAACATATGGATTGATGCCTAGTTGAGAGAGTTTATCTATTATATCTGAGTGGGGAATAGTATTGAAGGCTTTGTCCAGATCAATGTAGGTGGTGTGCACTGTCTTATCCTCGTCCATGGCTTTGGTGACTGTCTCAAAGAATTCACCAAATTTAACAGGCATGACCTTCCCTTGACAAAACCAAACTGTGTTGGATTGAGTGTTTGGAGGTTGCCAATGTCCTTGTTAATGAAGTCCATGATAATCCATTCCATGGTCTTGCAGATCAGGCTAGTTAAGTTTGTTGGTCATCCCGTTAGGATAAAACAGACAAGCGGTTGTGGGTTCAGTTCAAGCATGTTTATTACACACAAACACATCAGGAATGAGGCTTTGTAACTTAAACTTAAATAAACTTATAAACAGACTACCACACTCATATATGTTAATACTCTGGCTGTTCTCTCAAAATGGCACTGCTGCCTGCACATGCTCACTATTTATATGCATGTACTTACATCTGGAAATGCTTCTTATAGGTGAATACACATGCTCTGTTCTACATCCTCTCTCTATGAGAAATAGATCATATACTAAATGACAGTATTCAATGACATACAATTTACAAAAATGATCTTTTTACATGCAGTTATACAGAACTAATTCTTTGACATGCAATCATACAAAATTAGACACATATAAAACAATCATATCCAGGTTGCTGTGCATTTTACAACAGGTCTAAAAATACGACCAGATTATGTAACATAAAAGTCAGAATTGCATCTAGCAATGGAGACTGTCTTCAAGGAATTTTCAGCTTTGGGAACAACCGGGACATCATTAGGAACAGGAATGGATTGTGAGACATTCTTCGGTACGAACATTGTCAGCATTACTTCTGGCAGTACACAGGATCGGCCATCCTACATTGATAAAATGGTTGAGCTTTTGCAAAATTGGATCATTCTTTGCATGATCTCGTAGCTCATCAAGTCTCATGGTAGAAAAATTATGCACTTCAATGACATCAAAGTCAAAATTCTGTGCGTCAAGCTGTTCCATGGTATTTCTGGGCGATCTGAAAAGGTATCAGCCAGGTAAAAAATGTTGCATTTTGCATAGACCATTTTGAAATGATACTTTTACAATTTGAGCATCATTCTTTGTAGTCTTGCTGGAGATAAATGCATAGGCTTCTTTAAAATAGTGACTACAGGTTGGTGGTCAGTTTCTGTCGGGATAGCTTGGCCATAAATATAATAATGTAAGGTCGAGCATGCGAACACAATTGCCAAAAGTTCCTTCGCCATTTGAGCATATTGCATCTCAGACTGAGTAAGAATTCTAGATGCATAGGCAACAGGTCTGCCCTCTTGAAGAATAACTGCACCAAGACTGAACTTTGAAGCATCACAGGAAAGAACTACTGGTTTGTGGACATCATAGTACCTTAATGCAGGCAGGTTAGCAATTTACTGTTTGAGGTTATGAAATGCTCTCTGGTGTTGTTCTAACCATGACCAAGCAACATTTTTGTGTCAGCTCTCTTAAAGCTGCTGATAACTCACTAAAGCCAGGGATAAATTTGCCCAAATAGTTAACCATATCAAGAAAATGCTGTAGGGCTTGGACATTGTCTGGAACTGACATCTCAAGAATGGCTGATTGTTTAGAAGGATCTGGTCGTAGGCCTGTACTGGTAAATAAATGACCTATATAAGTAACTTCTGGTAGTCTAAATTTACATTTCAGAGGATTGAGCTTTAAATTCACTCCACGCTCTCTGTCCCGAACTTTCCTGAGGTCTCTGTCATGCTCTGCTTCACCATTGCCTCCAAAAAGTAAATAATCAACTATTATTCCACACAGGTAACCTGAAAAAAGTTGTTCCATTGCATGCTGAAAGTCTTCACTGGCAGAATTTCTTCCAAAAGCAACACCACACACAAGTCTATCCCTTATTAACTCATCTTTCAACTCACCAAATCTGCACGTTTTGGCTTTAATTCTCAAATCAGTTATATAAGCTGCAAAAGTTTCACCTGGCTTTTGGTCTCTTGTATAAAATAAGGGCCTCTGGAATGTAACATTTGTCTGGGGCTTGCACATTTCTCTAAATTTATGTTTCAAGTACTCAGGGTCCTCCCTTGATTCAGTCAGTACTACAATATGGCAGTTTTCCCCCTCTCCTACATATACTGCTGGTGCATACACAAAAGAACACTCTCTTTCAATGACTTCTGACCCAGTTAAGTTAAGCAGAATGAATGCCCTTGTATGTGCATCTTTGTCAGAAAAAGTTTCTTGTATGAAGATATCATATTCCTGCTCAAATACTCTCCAATTATCTGCTATATTATGATCAAACACAATTTAACTAGGTCTGCGAAATACCTCTGCAATCTCAACACACAGTAGTAAAGGTGCTTGAAATTAAGTATGAACATATACACATAAAGATATATGCCAGAACTTTATCCCAGTACTTGTAATTATGCCCAATAGCACAACAAACTCTGAAATAACTGCACTTTGCCAAATAAGTCTCCATAGCACAAGGACACTTCGAAATCACTGCACTTTGTGAAACCACTCCTTACCAGTGCTCAGTGTAAGAAATATTTTGAAATAACTGTACTTTGTCAATAAACTATACACACCAGAAAAAGTTCAGAGTAAGAAACACTTCCAGATGAATGTACTTTGAAAATAAACTGTACACAGCACACAAACCTTTCAAAATGGCTGTACTTTGTGAAATAACTCTGTACAGTGTAAGAAACACTCTAAAATGGTGGCACTCTGTGAATAAATACACACAGCACAAGAATTTTTTCAAAATGGATGTACTTTGACTGCACTTTGCAATATAACTGTACATTGCACACAGCAAACTCTTTAATTAATTGCACCATAATAAAGTGCACACTCTGCAAACACTTTGCACACTCTGAGATGCTTTGAACAACTCTAGTTATGCTTTGAATGGCTTTGGTCAATGCGAAATAGTAGTTTGTGCCCAAACACGGTCTTTTACTAAAAAACATGCAGTCGCCTTGCTCTTTAAGCTTAATTTGCCCTTTTATTGTACTCGTTATGCCCTTTTAATCTCTTATGCTCATTATACTTTTCTTGTGCCCGTTTTACTTTAAACATGCTCGTTATGCAAACCAAAGGTATGAATATCTCTGCTAGTTTTATCAAATATCATGGTTTCAAACATTTTGTTTAATTAATAATGCATTTTGTGCCATTCATTTGATTAATATGTGTTGTAATACTAATTTGATTAATAATGCATTTTGTGCCTTACAAATGCTCCATTTCATTTCTTTGCCAAATAAATCATTTGAACAGTTTTTTGTTACCTTAAGTTCGCTTCTGGCTTTTTTTGTTTGTCTGAGCTCCGTTTCACTCTACCAACTTAATCTGCCTTTACCTTCAACTCTGCACCTCATAGCTTGAAGAAGTTGCTTTCTTAATCCCGGTTCTGACACCATGTCCCTCATCCAGTCAGGAAAAAACAGACAAGCGGTTGTGGGTTCAGTTCAAGCAGCTTTATTACACACAAACACATCAGGAATGAGGCTTTGTAACTTAAACTTAAATAAACTTATAATTAGACTGACTACCACACTCTTACATGTTAACACTCTGGCTGTTCTCTCAAAAGGGCACTGCTGTCTGCACATGCGTACTATTTATATGCACGTGCTACATCTGGAAATGATTCTTAAAGGTGCATACACATGGTCTGTTCTACAGGCTGACGGGTCTATAATGTTCTGGATCGCTCCACCAACGCTGGTGGATGCTCCACCTTTGTGCAAAGGGATGACAGTGGCTCTCCTCCACTTGGTTGGGATGAAGCCCGTACTCAGGCTTTGGTTGAATAGGGTGCCTAATGGTGCTGCAAGTTCCTGCCTGAGTTCCTGTAGGATGCAGCCTGGGATGTTATTGGGTCCTATGGAGGCTGTATTTTTTGCCTTTTAGAGGGCAGTGATGACTTGCTCCCTAGAGATAAGGGGAGGGGGAGCGGATGCTGGGAATGTCCTAATTTACTAATGGGGGGGACAGAGGGGTCAAGTTTTCACTGAACCTGTCTGCCAGCAGGTTGGCTATATCTGCAGTGTTTGTGTATGTGGTGTCCTTTGCCACTAATTCTGAGCAGATTTGAGTGCTTCCTTTGAGACTGCATACATATGTGAAGAAGGCCTTATTATTTATTTTATTTATTTAGTTTACATTTGTTGACCGGGATAGTCTGACTGGATGTATGTCCATTTTCAGAAGAGGCCTGGGGTGAAAAGCTCCACATTAAGACAATTTACAAGACAGAAATCTTGACCATATACAATACAGATAATATCAGACAGGTAAAACATTTCAAATACAGGAACATTTATATAGTACTGTTACAGTAACATACCAACATACCCCACTAAATAAGTTAAAAATTTTGAGTAAAAGGATTAATAAAACATTTTTTTGAGGCTACCATTGTTTATAAAGTTTACCAAACCTTAGGAGGTGAGCTACTACAGCAGGAATTATGAGAGAATATCAGAACACCTGAAATAGCATGTTAAAGATAGATAGTAAAGAATGGTCTTGCTAGGGGAGAAAGTGTCAGTCAGGATTTGTGCATGGGCAAAGCCATTAGGCTTTAAAGAAGATTCTTAATTGCTTCTTGAAAAGTGGGGTAGAAGAAAGGGCTGTTAGTTCAGTTGGAAGAGTGTTCCAAGAATTACCAGTAGAGTTTGAGAACAAGCTATCTCCAGATTTGTTGTTGGACTTTAGGGTAGCTACTAGTACCTTATTAGCTGATCGAAGGGTTGTTAGATTTTTATATGGGCAGATGAGGGTAGAGAGTATGGGTGTATCTGTGGATGGTGTAAGATCTTGTGTATAGTAGTAAGTTGCTGGAAAAGAATCTGGCTTTGCAATTCCAGCCATCCTAGCAATTTAAGATTTTGGCAGTGGTGGATTCGAAAAGGGGCACCAGTGGCAAATCTAGCTATGTTATTATAGGCTGTTTCCAACTTATGAAGATTATTTTGGATAAGTTGGTATAGATTGGGGATGCATAGAGAAGGGTGGAGAGTAAGTGAGTTTGGGCAATAGCAGTCCTAGCTAGAGGTGTGAGATAGGGTTTAAGTCTGTAGAGGAAACCAAGTTTTTTATTAACTGATTTAATCGAAGTTTAGATTATGATCAATTGTCACACCTAAACATTTGGTGGTTGTGTCCGGAGTTATTACAATACCATTAGTAGATGTAATTGTGATGTTGATAGCAGGAGACTTCTGAGTGGGAGAGAAGAGTACCAATTTAGTTTTTTGGGGGTTAAGGAGGAGACAGCATTGATGGAACCAGTTTTCAACTAAGGTAAATACTGCTTGGGTACTCAAATGAAGTCCAGGAGGCAAGGAGGCTGAACATATTAATGTCGAGTCGTCGGCATATTGTATGCAGGTGGTTTGTGGAAGGGAGATTTTCAGATCATTTATGAAAATAGTGAAGAGGAGGGGTCCCAGAATAGAGCCTTGTGGGACTCCAAGAGTTATAGGGAGAAGAGTAGATAGTTTATTTTCCCAGAGGACTGCATGTTGTCTATTTCCTAGATAGGACTTGAACCAATTAACTGTCTGGGTATCTAGTGAAAGTGATTTGAGTGAGTTTAACAGTAATTGATGATTAACCATATCAAATGCTTTGAGAGGTCAATAAAGAGAGCTGAGGACAGTAAGCTGTTGTTACGATTTTTATTAATGTAGTCAGAAAAGGATAGTAGAGCAGTTGTAGTACTATGGAAAGGCCTAAAACCATACTGGCAGTCAACTAGCAGGTGGTTTTGGAGGAGATGATCAAGTTGCTGACGGTGAATACATCTCTCCATAATTTTTGCTAAGGGGGAAAGTAGGACTATGGGGCAGAAGTTTGAGAGTTCATTTGAGTTCCCACCCTTATGCAGTGGGATAATATATGAGACTTTCCAGAGGGATGGGATGGAACTTTCTGTAATGGTTCTGTTAATTAAGATGGAAACAGGGTAGGAAAGCACTCCAGCTGCCATTTGAAGGTATTCAGCTGGGAGGTGGTCAGCTGATGGAGTGCATGGTTTAAGCTTAAGAAGTAGGGAGTGTATGAGAAATGTTGGGACAGGCTGCAGTTGTAATGCTTGGGGTACGGTGGTTGGCAAGTATGAGTCAGTGGTTGGCATGGATGAGTCAGTGGTGGTAACAGGTGGCAAGGTATTTGCCAAAGATTGAACAGTTTTTGAAAAAAAAAATGTTAAAAATATCAGCAATTTGGTTGGGAGAATTATGAGTCAAGTTAGAGGGGGTAGGTGTTTTGGCTTGTCCAGGATGGAGTAATTTATTCAATCCTAACCAGACTTTTTGTGGGTTTAGATATTGGTTTTGCTAGAATTTAAGGTAATAGTTTTTTTTATTGAGGAATATTGATTTTTTAGTGGCATTCCTGAGCTGTCTAAAGTTTAAATGATCAATAGGGTCTTTGGTACTTCTTCATATATTCCAGATTTTATTTCTCAGTCTCATTTTTTGCCTTGTCTCATTTGAGAGTCAGGAAGCAGGTTTGTTCCTAATTTTAATAGTACGAGAGGGGGCATGGTGCTCAAGGATTTTTAGGAATGTATTGTTAAAAAAAGAGACTGCTTCATTGAGAGGTAGATATTTTAGGGGTGACCAGTTGCAGGCTTTTAGCTCTGCTTGAAAGTTACCTAGGTTCAGGTTCTTTTTGTCTTTAGTAGATGTGGCCAGTTTAGACTCGAAGTTTGCTTTGGAGGATTTCACTTGTGCTCTTATTTGCTGGTTCAGTCTAAGGAGAAATTGCTTCCAGTTAGGTAACTGCTCCTTCTTGGTCCTGGACAGCATCTTTTTCCTTTTATTATAGAGTTTATTTATTGCAGATGTCCACCACATATGTTTTTTGTTCCTTGAGAAGGAGGATTTTGTCCTGTTGAGTATTCCTGATTCCATGCAGCTATATAAATGTTTGCAATATAAATGCTTATATTGTACTTTGGTGTAGGTTTGAACATTTGAACCAGTTCCTACAGAGGGGGCTGTGAAGCTGTTTATACCTTCCCTCAGGAGGTTGTAATCAGCTTTGGACAATTTTTTTTTGTTTGACCCTAGTGGGGGGGGGAATTATGAAATCAAAGAATCTCTGGGCATTTATGTTTTGCATAAGTAGTTTTTCCAATCTATGGTTGGATAGTTCAAGTCGCCTAGGATCTGAGTAAAGGGTTGAATCTTGATAGATTCAAAGAGGTCTAGATAGGTGGAGTGGTAATCTTGAGTCAAAGCTGGGGGCCTGCTGCTAGCTATGATTTGAATAGGGGTCTTGTCAATGGTTAACTGTACCTGGAGTGTCTCCTGTGCATCATACTGTCTGGCCAACCTGGGGGTATGTATGGATTTAATATATATTGAAACTACACCTCCTTTTGCTTTGCTGCCCATGGTTTGGGATCTGAATGTATGATAGGATGAGTAACCTGGTATGGCTGGGGTACTCTCCACATCTGTGAACTAGGTTTCTGTGACTGCACAAATGTCAGCATCTTCCAGGGTTAATAAATCTTGCAATGAGTGCAGTTTCATGTTTCGACTCCTAGCGTATAGCAGAGTGACCTTTAATTTGCATTTTGACCTTATGGCATTGCCTATAAAAGGCACTATGGGGGAGGCCAGAGCCTTTGCCAGAAGCCTGAAGCCCAAAGGAGACAGACACAGGCCATCTCTGGCAAAGCATCGCGGTCTGTTGATCATGTCTTCCCATGCTGTCAGGTACTTGATCCCCTTGGAATGACACCAAAAACTAAGCCAATTGTTAAAGTCAATCATTTTCTGTTTGTATTGAAACATCATTCTGGGTGACAGTATAACGCTGCTTAAGGCTAGGGACATGCCTGCCTGGGACACATATTCAGTGAGCTTAATCATGTCTCTCGTTATATAGTGCAGGGAGGTATGTCTCACGTCATTTACGCCAACATGGACTATGACAGAGTCATAACAGTACCTGTTGTTGAGAGACTCTAGTGCATGAGTGATATGGTGGATTCTGGCACCTGACAAACAACTAACCGTGACTTTCTCCTTATCCAGCCTGGTGAGGGGCACATCTGTATGTCTCACAATGGAGTCTCCTATGACTAATATTTTGGGCTTATGGTTAGGCCTTAGTGGCTGTGAGACACAGGTGTGTGGACTATGGGTGGTGCGTAATGTGGTGGGCTGTGGAGTTCACGTGTGTTTTTGCCTTAGAGGTCACTTTTGTTTGGGTATGTGTTTGTTGAGGACCTCCACATTTATAGTGTATGTTGTGTGGGTGTGGGTGATGTTTGAGGTGTGGTGTTTGTGTTGAGAACCTTCTCAGTGCCAGATATACTAGCTTGTGAGGGAGGGACCATAGACTCTAGGTTCTTAATGAAATTGCATCTCTCACAAATTGTGTTCCTAGGTGGTAGTAGCAGAGGGTTGTCTGTGTACATGAGGTAGTTGCTACACTATCTCAGGATGCCCATATCAACCAGACTGGCAGGAGAAACCATAGGAAATTGTCCATCCATAATTGTCAGAATCTGAGGAAGAGTGGCCAGAGACAGCTAAGGGGTTAAAGGGTGGAAGGTCTAAGATGAGTACTACAGGTGATCACACAAGTATGCGTGTGTGTGTGTGTGTGTGTGTGTGTGTGTGTGTGTGTGTGTGTGTGTGTGTGTGTGTGTGTGTGTGTGTGTGTATGCATATGTATGCATATACATATATGGATTTACTTACCTTTGTTGAATGGCACTAATGTAGACGTGCATAACATCAACACCAAATGATTGTGGACATCACAGGTATCACTGAAAGAAAGGCCAAAGACAAGAGTGTGGTCAGACATGGAGGTGTCTTGGTAGAGACTGTTCATGAATAACACAGAAGGGAGAGATGGGGATAGTGCTGCAATCTACACAAATGAGGGTATCATATGCAAGGTCACTGAGGAGGTAAAACACAAACAGGAAAAAGGGAGGAGTACAGCCAGGTTTAGAAGTTAGTCTGTGACCTTGCAGTTGTGATGCAGGAATAGGGGAGAGCTGAAGAAGTCATACACTGCATTAGTCACAATATACAACAAACATGGAGAACTACATTACTAGAGGTAAGAATAAAGAGTAGCAGGAAGAGGCTAATGGTCATAGGAGATCTGAATCTGCAAGGAACAGATTGGGAGAATTTGGTCTCTAGATTAGAGGAAAGAGAGAGAGGGAGAAAGGGAGAGAGAAAAAGAGAGGGGACAAATAAGGAAAAGAAGTGGGGGAAGATGACTAATGTCATGAACATGAAGGCTCTCCCAAATGATGTAGAACTGTACCAGAAAAAATAGAATTGTGGAATGTAGTGCTAAACTGTACAGAGTGTGCCATGAATCTCCAAGTAAACCATTAGCCAACAGTGATCATGACACTGAGTAGTTTAGTCTAGGATGGATGATAAAAATGAAAAGACAAAGGCAATAATGTGGTATCTTTGAAGAGTAGATTACTCTATGCTGGGGAGATGGTCCAGGAGGAGTTAGGAAAGAAGGAATCAATCAGACAAGTAACCAATTTATTGGAATGGATAAGGGGTGGAGTACTCATGGCTATGCACAAGGATATGAGGAACATCCAAAAAGAGAACAGAAGGCCAATGGGTGCATAAGAATGTGAAGCCTGCAATTAGGGGAAACGATAAGTCCTAAAAGATGTGAAAATGAGGGGATGAGGAGGAAGAGATATCGAATAACAAAGCTAGCAAAAAGGCAACAAAGATGCTAAGGGCAATACAGGCAGTTGAAAGGGTGTTAGCAGAAGGAATCAAGAAAGGAAGTATGGGATTTTTGGGTATGTAGCAGAACAAATGCAGGGATAGGCATCACTAGCTAGACTAAGCAAAGATTGGAGGGATATCACAGAAAACTAGAGAAAAGCAAAGTTGCTGAATGAATACTTTGCATTAGTCATCATAAAGGGGAGGGTGCCATACAGGACAGAAGCCAGGTCACAATAAGAAGAAAAGCAGACAGACACCAACACAGACAGGGACGGTGCAGAGGGAACTATTTGCTTGCGCTTCAGATAAAGCACAAGGATGAGATATGCTGCCTCCCGGAGTCAGAAATCCAGTCACTGTGTTAGTAATTACCCTGATATAGATCTTCTACAGATTACTGCCTCCTGCACTAGTGTCAGAGGGCTGGAGCTTGGCAGCTATCGTAACCTTACATAAAGGTGTTGGGGGCAAAATAAAATTCACTAAACTACAAGGTATGTTAGTTAACAGCATTGGCAAGGGAAAGTCATGGAAAGAATCTTATGGGAAAATCTGGTGGCATTTCGAGAGGACAATTAACATGACTTCATGCCCAGGAGGAACTGTCAGTCAAATCTGGTACAGTTTAATAACTGAGCTACAGGACAATTTTACATGGAGTAGCAGCAGGCATAATGTACCTGAACTTCAGCAAGGCCTTTGACTCTGTCCTTCACATGAGGCCAGAAGGAAAACTGGAGATGGTTGTGGGATAGTAGGTCAAAACATGAGGAAATATCTTTCTGTTGGCCAACTATGGCCATTCAATGTGTTTTTTACGATGATGTGCCTCCTTGAGGAAAGGCATGTTCAAGGGTTTGTGTTTGCAGAATTGCCATTGGTGAACATGCCATTTGATGGCCAAACATAGACCCATGCCTCACAAGGTGCCTTTCAGTATTGTGACATAAATTTTCCCATTTAATAGGGCACCAGCATCATGATCTAACATTCTCCCTCAACAGCTACTGAGGTGCGAGTTTAAAATTTCTGCAGATATTAATGCTGCTTTATAATTTAATCACAGGAAGCCTGATGCTCTCTTCACTTTTAGGAGAACTAAATGCTGTTTGACACTTCTTCTTATTGCCATCTGATTCTGAAGTTTTAGTTTTAGCATTTGCACCACATATAAGCTAGCTGTCTAACTTTGTTTCTGTCTGTCTGAGCCTTGGCTCATTACAACTTTTGGGATAATGATGATGGTTGCTTTTTAAACAGCATTACACTAGTGTAACTTGAAGAAGCTTACAGAAGGCTTTCACAAACCCAGAGTCATGTTGTTCCTGGTCAGGTTTTTGACCATCTCCATTATTAAAATCAGGTGTCAGACAAGCACAGAAGGCTTGAGGATGTTAACTACTGCTCAGAAAGGAAAATCAGTCAAGTTATGTGGCAATACATGACAGTCAAAAATAAGACCATTCAAAAATTGTGTGGTCTACTTTTATAATTCACTCTGAGTGTAGAAAGCACCAATATATTTCTGTAAAGTAAGGCAGAAAAATTATAAAAAACACTGCCTTTTTTATTACATTTTCTAAGGGGCTTAAAGTACAATTGTTTGAATTTTTTTCACCTTTCTTATGACACCATGAAAGTCCCTTACAGATGAACGATTTTGGACATATTCTCAGAAATGAAATTTATGCTTGTGTGCAATAATGTTTTCAGCAAACAGGCAATACCTCAGAAATCACTGGCAATGGATTCCAAGAATGGGTAGCAGCTTCTTCTTCATCAGATGTGCTTTCAAATCACGTGATATGGTATTGTCTACCACATGCCAATATAGTAATATTCCTCCCATACCTGTAAGCATTGTTAGTACTCATTTGTGCAAAAATATTCAGTCAAAGATATCTCTGGCTTCTAGAGCTGAACCATGTGTCACACCTAGTTTACTGCAATTTCTACGTATTATCATACCTGAACCATAATTTAACTGCAAAATGGATATGGTATTCATACAGTTACTGTAATTATACTGTCTGTCACATCTGAGGGCATTTGAAGTATGGTTGACTGCTGACATATTAATAACTTACCAATTTTTGGCATATAAGTGAGCTGCAAAATAAATGTGTTCTCTGAAGTCACTACAGGGATGGACATTCCAGGTCGGTGTAGTGGCATTAGTAATTTACTATCTGTCCTCTAGATCTATGTAATGCCATGCTGCCTAACCTATATCTTGCAATATAGATATATTCTGTGCAAGGCTGCTTTTTCTTTGAAAGCCATATCCACAAACAGACTTCTGGTTATGGTGGACTGACCTTAGCAGCACAGAGCAGTGCTACCCAATGTCTGCAAGTCAACAGTCAAGTGTTTTTTTTTCCCTTGAGGCTACTGCCAATATTAATTTGACAGAATCCCTAGCTGAATGCATTTTTAGGGTAGATGATGGCAGCTCAGAAAGCTAAAAATAAGACAACCCCAAAGTTGCAACTGAAGTTGTAAGTTTCATGACTGTCAGTCTTGTCAGAAGCTTTGCTTAAGGGAAAAAGCAAAAAAACTCATCACAGCTCTTTGAGTCCAGGCAAGACTTAAACGAATCATTGGCACTTGAACAGATTCTGGAGAAACTGAATATTATTGATCAGAAAGTAGATTATTACATGAAAGCATCAGAGGAGCATCTGAGTAAATTGGAGGAAGCACTCACCAACCACCATGATGCAATTATAGAGACCCAGAATGATGTTCACACTATGAATACTTACATGGCAGACAAGCAGGTGGAAACACATTTGCTGGAGGCTATAATACTGTAACTGAAGTATCAAACATGAAGAAAAAATATTCGATTGATAGGAGTGTCAGACAAGTCAAAGCAAAAGACTCAGTGGTCTTTGACAGTAATTTATTGGCATATTACCCAGCGATGCATGAGACTGAGCTGCAAAGTGAATGAATTCACAGAATATTTGTGCCTGACCTGTGGAATACATTAAAAGTTATTAAGTGTTCATTTTGTAATGCTTCATCAAGGAGATACTATTTTCTTTTCATTGGTGACTCAAGAAGTAACTGATGTACGAGAAGGATAGAGTATATTGTAAGCAAGATTACTCCAGAGAAATGAGCTGATGGGAAGAGCAAGATTATTCCAGGGAACTGAGGTACAAGAGTGGAGTAAGATTATTCTGGGGAAACGAAATGTAACACAGGAGCAAGATTACTCCAGGGAAATGAGGTGCAAGAGTGGAGAATGATTACTCTGGGGAAATGAGGTGCAAGAGAGGAGAATGATTACTCCAGAGAAATGAGCTGATGAGAAGAGCAAGATTACTCCAGGGAAATGAGGTGCAAGAGAGGAGAATGATTACTCCAGGGAAATGAGGTGCAAGAGAGGAGAATGATTACTCCAGGGAAATGAGGTGCAAGAGAGGAACAAAATTACTCTGGGGGGAACAAGGTGTAAAAGAGGAGAAAGATTAGTCTGGGGAAACGAGATGCAAGAGAGAATCAAGATTACTCCAGGAAAATGACGTACAAGAGGGAAGCAAGATTACTCCAGAGAAATGAGTTGCAAGAAAGGAGAAAGATTACTCCAGGGAAACGAGGTGCAAGAGAAGAGCAAGATTACTCTGGGGAAACATATGCAAGTGAGGAGAAAGATTACTCTGGACAAACAAGGTGCAAGAGAGGAGCAAGATTACTCCAGGAAAATGAGGTGCAAGAGAGAAGCAAGACTACTCTGGAGAAATGAGTTACAAGAAAGAAGCAAAATTACTCCGGGGAAACAAGTTGCAAGAGACGAGCAAGATTACTCTAGGGAAACGAGGTGCAAGAGAGGAGAATGATTACTTTGGGGAAATGAAGTGCAAAAGAGAAGCAAGATTACTCTGGCGAAACATATGCAAGAGAGGAGAAAAGTTACTCCAGGGAAATGAGGTACAAGAGAGAAGCAAGACTACTCTGGAGAAATAAGTTGCAAGAAAGGAGAAAGATTACTCCAGGTTAATGAAGTACAAGAGAGGAATAAGATTACTTTGGGGAAATGACGTGCAAGAGAGGAGCAAGATTTCTCTGGGGAAACAAGGTGCAAGAGAGAAGCAAGATTACTCCAGTGAAATGAAGTACAAGAGAGGAGAAAGATTACTCTGGGGAAATAAGGTGCAAGAGAGGAGCAAAAATACTCCAGGGAAACAAGGTGCAAGAGAGGAAAAATTGTTCCTGCAGTGCTGCGCTGTGCACAGTTTTATCTTCTTTATTCTGTTTTTTTTTTTTTAAGTTTCACATCCCCTCAGATTTAAGCTTTTTCTTTAAGCGAGCGTTGTGATTCAGGTGATAAAAGATTCAAGAAGACAGAGAAAGTGGGTCAATCACCAAACTTACAGACCAGAGATGATCTCCTGCAAAAGCAGTTTGTCACCCCAATTTTGATTATTCCAAAAGAAAATTCAACACTTAGAAAGGGACTCTCTAAAATTGATTATGGTCACCTTAGTGTCCGGATTCATTTGTAAATTTTGTTTAATGTGGTCATTGATAGTTTTTCGTTTTGTGTACCTTTATTGCCTTTCTTCGTTCCCTGCTTTCCCCCTTCCCTTATTTCCTCTTATTTTCTCCTCTTTTGGTGGGTTCGTTGAACTGGAACATTCATTTTTGAAGTTGGCTGTGCAGAGAAAAAGATGATTAAACCAACCAAAGGAAGAATCAGTTGCCATATTTGAGAAGTGTGATTTCCAGGGAGCTATCTAGTCAAAAAGGTTAATGGCAAAAATACTTTAAGGGCAACTACTTGTTGCTTGGAATAGAATGAGTGTTTTTGTTCTCCGAATCTTTACACATCCTTCTTCCATACCTTGGAGAAAAAAAGTCTAATGTTTCTTGAGCTGGTTAATGATTTGAATTTTAAGCAGTTTGTTGGTTCTGTAGTTCTGCCTTGTTTTCATTTTTTAAACATTAATTCTTTGGATTATATAGTGTTCACATGTGTTATCATTCAGATAATATGGGGACTGTAGCTCCACTTGTCATGATAGGATACTTGTTTTTTCTTTTGGATTGGTCTGTCAACCAGGCAACTCTTGTAGGGCAATTGCCAATGAGGTGACGTGTTACTTTTAGCGACCGTCACTTAAATGGGCAGATAGAGATACACAATCTAGGGTTTGGGGCCACAGATCGGTAGGAAGAGTCGGAACTGGGCATCATGCTTAGAATATTGTCTTGGAATGTCAATGGTTTAACTAAGCATGTAAAGTAGGAAAACAAACTTTCTGGGTTATGCTATGAAGTAAGGACTCCAGATCCCTGCACTTCAGCAGACTCATATATCTGAAAGTGAAACTCAGACGTCTGACTATAAAATACAAATACTTTCACAAAGTATGAGTTAGAAGAGGGGTGGCATTACTGAATTATAAAATTTTAATTTTAAAGTGTTAGATCGGTATCAAGATAAGGACAGGTGTTACACTTTAGTCAGGAGGTTCTTCTGGTAACTCAACAGGGATTTCATTCTATACATTTAATGGTATATAGTAGGCTGACTTGAAGATAACCATATTTCAAGTTGCAGGCTTCCAGCAGGGAGTAACAATCTGGATGAGGCTTGAAAATTTAGTTACCCAAGTGCAAGATGTACTACAGGGACCAAGGGCTTTTGTGATCATAAGTTAAGCAGATCTTTTAAGCTTTCTTGTGAGCTCATGTCCCCAGCAGCTTTGGTAGCTCTTTTTAGTTGCTCTCTGCATTGGTTTACCTATTACTCGTTCTCATTTTAAGAAGTATTCCAGATCATATTTTGTTATCTAAGAAACATATTAATTTATTTCACTACTTCGGCTTGAAGCAAGTTGTATCAGACAATGCTTCTTTGATAATGAAATTGAAAATAAAAGCCAGAATTCTGCAAATGTACTGGAGATTTAACGTGTCTTTTTTAAATGCTCATTGTTTTAGATCTTGATTTTTTTTAATTTAATCAGTGATTGTGCCAAGATGTATCCACACAGTCAGTTGATTATTCTCAATAATCACTGATAAAACCACGAAATGGCTGGTTGCACAAGGAATGGCACAGTACCAGGAATGATGTTTAACAGCTTTATTGATGATCCTCTCGACAAAAACAATGCTGTACTGAGTAACAGAACACAATACACATACGGTTGAGCGCTTTCATCTGCAAAGCAGATTTCATCAGAACAAAGAAACTCCCAAAAAGAGTTCTTAAATATCCAATTTGGCGCAAAAATAAATAAATTAATTGAATGATTGAATTCACTCAATTTATACATCCTTCAGGGTTTATACCATATGTAGAATATATAAATATGTAAATATGTAATAGTATAAATGCAATAAAAAACTGCTTACTATGTAGCTTATTTAAAAAATAATAATGACTAATAAACTAAAACTGATAACTGATAAAAGTGTGACTAATATTACTATCTCATATAAAGTATAAGGATGGGGTGCAATATTATAAAAAGTCATATGCAATGACTTTTTGAAAAATGAGTGTATATCAATATGAATGAATATGAATGAATAAAAAATTCATGATATTGTGTATGTAAATAAATACACAAAATTTTTACACAAGAATAAATGTGCTAAAAAATACTCACAAGGGCTAAAATACCTCAAAAGATGGCGTGTAACCACCCAACAAAACAGTCAGTGCATGGGTCAATGTACATTCAATAGTGACAAAACAGTCAGTGCATGGGTCAATGTACATTCAATAATGAGAAAACAGTAATGCAGTTAATAGGACAATCAAAAATAAAAATAAAAATAAAAATAAATGTAAAAATGTCCCATAATAAAAATATCACACAATAAAAAATGTATACATGAAGAAGAAGTACACACATAAATCGTCCTGATCTACATGACTGGTCACATCTCAATTGTAGAATATGAAATATGGAATAATTACTTGATCATAATAATAATAATAACTATTCTACATAAAGGGACAATAATGAATAAAAACTAATGACTAATAAATAACTGAAATTGAGATCACAACATTAACTGTCAAATATAAGGAAGGGTTTAATGCTTATGTGATCGTTGAGGCCAGGTTTGGTGGTTGCATCACAAATCATTTGCCATTTACTTTCCAGGAGAGATAAATAACATTTCCAATTTCCCCCTGCAGTTGTTGTATCAATATGATCTATAATGCTAAACAAAAAGGAATGCTCGCTTCCCCTGTCTATAATATGCCTGCTTAATGCATTGTTGGGGTCCTTCTTTTTTATCCTATATGTATGTTCATAAATGCGAGTCTTGAATCTCCTTTCTGTTTTGCCTATATAAAATGCATCACATCTCTCGCAGGTGGCAACATAAACTAATCTAGATGTGTTACAGTTGCCACCTTTGCTGTGCAGGATGTTGTGCATGATGTTATTTAATTTCACTACCTTACTGGTATTGATTAATCTGCACTGTTTGCAAGATCCACATTTTGTGGTGTGTCTTAGCATTATGGCCTCCCTGTGTTTCTCCTGTGGCTTTTCCAATAACCTTTTAATATTGAAAGAAGTTTTATACACAAACTTGGGGGCATTCCCCACGACACTAATAAAGTCATCTGATATATTAAAAAGGTTCCAGTGTTTTGAGAGTATCTCCTTAAGGGTATTCACATATGGACTATAAGTAAGGACACAATAACAACCTTCTTGAACTCTCTTCTTTTCTTGTGAAATGAAAGGTTTGCCTAATAAGGGTGGGTATTTGTTCCCCCATTCCTTCATGATGTAGGTTTGTATTGGTTTTAATAAATTATTAGGATAACCCCTATTGGAAAACATTTCAGATATCATATTGAGTTCTCTCTCCATAATCTCCCTGGTCGAGCTCATACGTGCAGCTCGAATGCACTGACCTTTGAAGATATTTTTGAATATATGTGGAGGGTGACAGCTGTTGTAATACAGGTAGTCATTCGAAAATGTTTTTTTCCTATAAATTTGAGATTGAAATCCACTCTCCGTGGTGGAAATATATGTGTCCAAATATGCTATACCCTGAGACTCCACATTATAAGTGAATTTTAAAAATTGAGTTGTATTGTTTAGATAATCAATAAATTCTGGTATCAAACTGGCTGGTCCTTTCCATAAGACAAATAGATCGTCCAAATATCTACTGTAGTAAGAAACATGCTTATAATAAATACTTGGGAATACAAACAAGGATTCCCATTCGAGCATTACTACATTAGCGAAGATCGGGGCACATGAGGCCCCCATGGCAACTCCTCTACTTTGTCTAAATACTTCCCCTTGGAATTTCAGATAATTGTGTTCCAGGACCAATCTCATCATGTCGACCAACAAATTGATTTTCTCATAACTCAACCCTGAAAATCTCTTTAGACCGTCAAAAAAGAGATCAAGGCCCTTCTCCTTCGGAATACAGGAGAAAAGGTCGATGACATCGATGGTAATGAAAATTTGGCCTTGGTGCCAAATCAGGGGAGTGAGCCTACTCAAAAAACTCCAAGAATCCTTGATGAGATGATCAGCATTGTGGTATACCTGCTTAGTCCAAGAATCAATGGTCACTCCAATGTTGTATGTTTTGGACTTAGACCCAGATATGATGGGTCTAAAGGGGGGTCGGTTTACATTCTTGTGTATCTTCGGAATGCCTATGATTGTAGCCATCTTGGGAAATTCATTTCTCATGAACTCGTAAGTATCATTCGTGATCCTACTGTCTAGTAAAAAAGCTTCGATGGCTAGGTCAATGTGTTGATAGCCTATATTGACCTGGTTGAGGGACACTTCTTCATAGTTTCCGGATTCGTGTAGGATGTTCAAAATTTCCTGATGATAGTCAACAGTACTAAAAACCACAATCCCTCCACCTTTGTCCGGTTTCATGATCCTTAAATCTTTGTTGCCTATAACGGTATTCAAGCACTCTCTTTCTGCCACTGTAAGATTGTCCAGTGAATAATCAGATGATTGTGATTCGTGCTTCCTGATGTTTTTCGAGTGCCAATATATATCACTTGCTACCATCTTTTCATATTGAGCAACCATAGGATTGTATCCTGGAACATAAGTGCTCTTTCTTTTGAGTCTGGACTGATGACCTTCTTCATGCTGTTCCGTAGTAGCTTCGTGGTTGTTGTCCTTAAAGTGAAAGGCCAGGTTCATTCTCCTAGTGAGAAGTTTGATCTCCTTAATAGTGTCGAAAATATTAAACTTGGAAGTGGGAATAAATTTCATGCCCTTGCAGAATAAGGAACAAAATTCTTCTGTAATAACAAGATCAGTGTAGTTATAAACCTGCAGGCCTTTATAGGTGTGTGTGGCGACAAGTAGACCTTGAGTGGTAATAGGACAGGAGGAATGGTTGTGGGAATCTGGAGATTGAAGTTGAAGTGGTGGAACACTAGATTCTAACCTACCTAGCCCCACATGGGAACCAGAAATTAGTATCTTGTCCTGTATTTTTTCGGAGCAGGGTGAAATCTTCCCAATGTTTTCTCATTATTGAATGTACATTGACCCATGCACTGACTGTTTTGTCACTATTGAATGTACATTGACCCATGCACTGACTGTTTTGTTGGGTGGTTACACGCCATCTTTTGAGGTATTTTAGCCCTTGTGAGTATTTTTTAGCACATTTATTCTTGTGTAAAAATTTTGTGTATTTATTTACATACACAATATCATGAATTTTTTATTCATTCATATTCATTCATATTGATATACACTCATTTTTCAAAAAGTCATTGCATATGACTTTTTATAATATTGCACCCCATCCTTATACTTTATATGAGATAGTAATATTAGTCACACTTTTATCAGTTATCAGTTTTAGTTTATTAGTCATTATTATTTTTTAAATAAGCTACATAGTAAGCAGTTTTTTATTGCATTTATACTATTACATATTTACATATTTATATATTCTACATATGGTATAAACCCTGAAGGATGTATAAATTGAGTGAATTCAATCATTCAATTAATTTATTTATTTTTGCGCCAAATTGGATATTTAAGAACTCTTTTTTTGGGAGTTTCTTTGTTCTGATGAAATCTGCTTTGCAGATGAAAGCGCTCAACCGTATGTGTATTGTGTTCTGTTACTCAGTACAGCATTGTTTTTGTCGAGAGGATCATCAATAAAGCTGTTAAACATCATTCCTGGTACTGTGCCATTCCTTGTGCAACCAGCCATTTCGTGGTTTTATCAGTGATTATTCTCAATAAAACAACATATGTCAAAAGTCAGGCAGAAAGCTCAGTTGTATAAGTAAACTTACAATAACAGAAGATTTATAGATGTTCTAATAGATCACTGTTGCAGTAGCCTAAGCTTTATGATGCTAAGGAAATGACCACTGTCTAACGTTCAAAGCTTCAGAGCACTTTCCTTACACCCTAACCATTGAGAGGTGTAAGGAGAGCTGCATAAAAGCAATGGTTATTATGGAGCCAAAAGTTTTAGAGCTTTCATGTCTCAAGAAGGAAGGAAGGCCATGGCCCTGAAAGGAGCATGCTAAGAAAGTGAAAGGTTGGTGTATAAACGTATGTACCTATGTACAAAAGAATACATACATCCACATGCTGACAATACACCTAAAACAAAACAAGGAGATTGGAGGGAAGGGACACCTACTGCAACAGTGATCTATTAGAACATCTACTGTTATGGTAAGTGTATTTACTCAGCTGTACTATGTTCAACATAAGGTCAGTGTTGCAGAAGCCTAAGCTGTATGGTAAATTACCAAAGTTTAGGATTATAGCTGGAGGTGGAAGCAATGTAGGAATCCAGGAACCCCTGAAGAATGTATTATGTATTGTGTATGTATTATCAAAGCCTGTTTGGACCTAGAAATGGAATCTAGACTGTAATGCTTTGTGAAAGCACATGCAGAGTAGCAAGCTGTTGCCTTTATAATACTTTTAGAGTCCACCCCTTTTCCAAAAAGCCAGAGAAAATGCCAAATTCTTGATAGAGTGAGCCATAACCCTGCCTGGAAGTGACTTTTTATGTGAGATAGCAGAAAGATATAGCATGAAACAAACATCTAGAAATTATCTGCTTAGAGACCAGTTGTCCTTTTTTTCTTAACTTCATTGGAAACAAATAGCTGATCAGCCTGCATGAAGGATTTTGTTCTGTCCAAAAAGTGTCTGAGCTGTCTCTTGACATCCAGAATATGTAAGATTCTTTTACCTTTGTTTTTAAGTTCTGGAAAGAATACAGGGAAATGACTAGATTAGTTTGAGGTAAATTCTGAAACCACTTTAGGCAGAAAAGAAAGATTTGTTCTAAAGAAACCCTGTCATTGTGGAAATGAGGACGGGCTGAATCAGCATAAGTACTTGTAACTCACATAATCTTGTTGCAGAAGACAGAGCAATGACTAACACCATTTTTTAAGTCAAGAACCTCAAATCAGCCTGATGAGTTGATGGAAACATTTTTTTAACACATAGCTAAGATCTGAAGGAGGAGGCCACTTCTTTTCTAGGCAGACAGATATGTAAATCTACTTTCAAAAACCATGTGACTTGTGGACAGGAAAAAAAGGGACATCAGGGCATACAAGCAGAAATGGTGGAAATATAGATCTTGGTAGAAGAGTAAAAAACACCAGAGGATAATAACTCACTCAACTATTTCTGAACCAGAGGCATCCAGACCTTAGTATGGTACCAACTAGGAGATATGTTCCACTTGTGTATATATGATTTCTTAGTATTTTAACTTCTGTTAGCACATACTGCACACCAAAAAAAAAAGGTGAGTAAAGAGTATTAAAACTATCATTCAGGCAGTCAGTTGAAGTGTTTTCAGGTTGTGGTGTGTCGAACAACCCCTGTCTTTTGTGAGCAAATCCAGCCAGTATGGAAACCTGTTGTAATTGCCCTTGGCCATTTTCAAAAGAGAGAACCACTGTTGTCTGGACCAAAAGGTAGTCACCACCACTTTTTGGTGAGTCCTGGATCTTTAAAAGTACCCTTGTTATTAGTGGAAAATGTGAAAAACCCATAGACGAATATTCCTGCCCATGGGAATGAGAAAGAATCTGTCTTCCAGGCTTGTTTGCAAAGAATCCTAGAGCAGAAGTTCTTTAACTGTCTGTTTTGCATGGGGACAGACAGATCTATTTGAAATGTTCCCTGCAGCTGGATAAATTCCTGGAAGATACCTGAGTATAGTTTCCATTCTTGAAGGTCTGCCCTGATCCTGCTCAAATTGTCTGCTATAATGTTTTGCTCTAAAGGCAGGTATAAAGCCTGAAGGGTCAAGCTGAGCTGAATTACTACTTCCCAGGCAATTATGGCAAGTCTGCATAGGGGAAATATATGGTACTCCATTGCTTGTTTATATACCATAGCACTGTGGTGTTGTCTGTGACAACTTTCAGATGTCCTGGAGACCTGAGACGATTTAAGACTTTTAGAGCTTAGACTACTGCAAACACCTCTTTAACATGTATATGCTTTTGTGTTCTCTACATTCCATAGGCTTGGCACTTTTACCACTTTTGACACAGCCCCCCAAGTCTAATCTGAAACTTTTGCTGTAACAGACTGAAAGGTGTGTGAAAGGGAAAATGGGAGACCTGGGGTAGAGAGAAAACTTGTCCATCCATTGCAGTGTCTCTCCCTTTTTACAAATCACAGCACTGTAATTTGAAAAGACAAGAGGTGTTAGTTAATATTGTCTAGACTGACCCGAGGCACAACTGATTTTTTTATGTGAAATCTGGCCAAAGGAATCATGATAATCAAAGATGCCATGAAACCCATAATCCAGAGAAATTCCCAGGTTGATGTCAGAGATTGGCTGGAAAAGCTTAGGAAGATTTCTTTGTACAATTCTACTTTATGTTTAAAGGAAAAAAAGCTCTTCCTATGGAATTATCTAATAAGACATCCCAGAAAAAAATATTCTGTGGAAAAGCCTTAGAGACGATTTCTGTAAGTTTACTTGAAACCCCATACAAAGTAGGAGTTACTTGACACATCAGGAAAACTTGACAACTGGAAAAGGAATCTGGTAGTTTAATACAATCATCCAAATACGGAAAGATATGAATACCTTGAAGTCTGCACTAAGCAATTACTGGAACCAGAAACTTTGTAAATGCACTTGGTGCAGTAGCTAGACCATAACGGGTAAACAGAGAACTGATAATGTATGCCAGATACAAATTTTTGAAAATGGGTATGTGATGATTGCATCTTTTAAAGCTAACATTACCAAGAAACATAAGGGATATGAGTGGTAACAACGTCTGGAGGGATAACATTTGGAACTCTGGGACCTGAACTTAGAGTTTGAGAAGGGACTGGTCTTCAAGTTCCCTCTTTCTTTGGCACCAAAAATATTCTTGTATAAAACCCAGAGCCTATCTAATCTGATCTGAGGGCACCAGTTCTGTGACTCTTTGAGACAACATGTGCTCCAAAAATAAAGGAAATGGGAATGTTTGGTTTATAGAATGAGGAGGGTTTCCAATGAAAGAAGAAAGAGATTCCCAATTATATCTGTACCCCAAATGGATGATTCTTAGCACCCATTTGTATGAGATGATCTGATGCCACTGGGGAAGATGAAGGCCTAGACTGTTGGACAGATTTAAATGGTTGTGAAGGAGGGAGGGGAAAGCTTGAATAAGCAAATGGTCATTCTACCTTCTTGGACATTGTAAGTTCATAGGTTCACAGGTGCTAGGCTATTGATCTGTGTGAATATTAACAAGCTTAGCCTTACATTCCCATGGTAGTTTCTAGCCCTTATATTTTGCATGCAAATAACCCAGAGAAAGGCCAAACAGGGATATGTTGGGACATTGAGAGATCTGGGTGCTAAATCAGTAGTGAATTTGAAGTTACCTGTCCATTCATCCAAATTATATTTGAATAAAGTGAGAGAAGTGCTTTGTTTTATGAAGAGAAGTACTTTGTTTTATGTGAACTGGAAGACAGTTCCATAGAAGCCATATTCTCTGTGATACAACCCTGTCCCTCCAACATATTCTACTTATTTTGCAAAACAGATTGCAATTCCTTGAGCAGGTGTTTATGATACCATTGGACTTGCAAATGTGTAATAGGTCTGACAGAATAGGGTCTGGTGAAGCTCTATATGCAAGGCAGAGGTCACCTATCAGCAGAAAGGAAGAGTAAGTTCTTGCTGTCCTTGGCTCTGGGAGGCTTCCCCTTATTCTTAGGGCCTCCTTGTTATTGCTTTTTTTTAATTTTGTTTATTTAAACTTTGTTGAGACTGAGTATTTAATTTCTTGAAAGGGGGCTCTGAATTTGAAAGAATGCTTTTACTAAATGTAGAAAGATTTGTGTAACCACTTGAACCAATTTCCCTCTTTCATCATATATTTTAATGACTATAGCAACAGAAGGATCAAACAGACCTGTTTGTACAGGGGAGAATAATAATTCTCAAAGGAAGACAGTAAAAATGTTAACATGTGAGCCCCACAGGTCAGAATTCTGAATGTTAAAGTAAATGAAGAATAAACTTTCTTCCCAAATCTATTGAAAGCTTTCCCAAACTTGTAAGAGGGAAAGGGGTTAGCGTTCACAATATATTTAGCAGTATATGCCTTTGATAAGGAAATAACTGCATGATCTAATTTAGTATTAGAAAACAGATATTTGTGTGTTCGACATACTTCATCTAACATATCAGTAAATCAGTGTGTTTGAGGTACTTTATCTAACATATCAGCAAATCAAAATCCTTTTGATGAGAAAAATAGGGATTGTTGTCACTGAAAAAAATCATTTATTTTAATAATAATTTCAGAAAAAAGATAACTCATATGAACACACATCTGAAGAAATACTTTCCTAAGAATCAGAATCTTTAGCTTCAGGACAATTCCCTGAAGATAAACACTCCCCTTCCAGTCCCTACTTATCTGACTGGAAATTAGTGTCAGATTGTGAGGGAAATATTTTTTTTCTATTTAAAGTCAATAAAGAAACAGGATTTAAACCATTAAAATTGGGGAGTAATCCCTAGTAAAAACCCAGCAAGTCGTCCCTGTCCATAATTAACAAAACAGGGGAAGTGAAATTTTTAACTTGTAGTTTTCTTTCACTGGGAGACAGACTAGAAAAAGACCAACCCATGTCGGGGCAGTAGTTCAGAAATCAAGCGCCTTAGCCCAGCTGTATAGTAAGACTTCATCAACTCCTTCCCCGTGACTGACAAGAGTGGTTCACCCTTGTCTGGACTTGAACAACCCCACAGTCACAGAGGACGTGTCTAACTCTCAGTCTTTAGTGGCTTCTCAAGGAGCTACACCAAAGGGACCAAGAAATAATGATGAGCAGCCTGAGGAACCAGACTTAACCAAACAAGAGTCATTCATTGGTAGTAGGGACAGTAAGGGAATGGCCTGATACCCCAAACTCTTGAAAAAATGTGTCCTTCTGCGGATGGGCGAAGGAAGAACTGAAGACAGCAATAACTGCTGTGTGACTAAACTGAGAACAGAGCCTGAAAGTAGATAGTGAAGCCTGGGTGAATAGGTAAACATACTGACAGAAAATTAAAAGTTTTGAGGTAAAAAGTTTAATAACGGTCTCCAAAAATGCAGTGACTTGCCCTTACATAAGAATTCTACATGAAAATGTAGACAAAGTACAGTAATAAAGATTTTTGCACATTAGTTTTCTCACAAGCATTTCTCAAGTAAAAATCCCCTTACATAATACGACAGTCCATTAGATTAAAATTTCCTAGCATAAAATATAAACATTTTACAGAAAAAGCACGTTTTTTCCTCAGAAAATAAAATAGTGGAAGGTTTCCCCCTGAAGAGTACTTATCTACCTAGTCTTGAAGGATCAATAGCCAACCATCAGTTCCACAAAGCCCACAGGAGGAGTGCACTTTGGCATCAAGAGCTCTCTATAACTGTTGGCTCTCTAACCAGTGATTTTTCTTGTGGTTCCTTCAGTTTCTCAGTGGTTAGGGCAAGTAGAAGTTGTCCTAAAGGATTGAAAGCTGGTCAGGGTCATATTTCTGGCAGGATATAACCCATACACCTTAGGCTACGGCAGCAATGATTTTATGCTGAACATCAGTTATTTTGCTTGGAATCAAAATGGCAAAAAAGCAAAAGCTACATCAGCAAAATGATGAGACAGCAGTCTAGTAGATAAGCTATAGCTGGAAGAACTATAAAAAATAAAAGATTGACTGAATCAAGAGCTCTCTGTCATAAATATGTTGAAGTCTCAGCTGCACCTCAAAAACAAATGGCCCATATGCACAGGGTACATAAACCTGACAACTGGGTAGATGACCTAAGAGTACAGAGGTCTGCACTGTTCAGTCAAGACCCATACAAAGTTCTGGAAATATCTAAGGACTATTACTATCAAAAAAAATTAGACTCAAGTGTTCATTTGATAATAAAGGTGTTTTTCCCTAACCTTTCTTTCGGCATAACTGTATCACTAATTACTGAATTCATAGACACTATGATTGCAAATGTTTTCATAGTCTGGGCCTGTGTACAACACTATAGATAGCAACACAGTATCCATGACAGTTTTAAAAATTAAAAATTTTTTCTGTTTGCATTCTAAAACAAAGTAATTCAAGATATTGCCAGTATGGTATTTTTCATATTTTTGAATGAATATGTGACATGAATATTGTAAATGTCCACACACATGTATTATTTGTCATGTTAGCTGTGCTGAATAATATGGTATAGGCCAAAGACATCTTTGCAAAGGGTCTGAAGAATTTGACAAATGAACCTCATCAACAGACTGGAACACACAAACACACACACACACACACACAATCATAAAAAAAAAAAATATATATATATATATATATATATATATATATATATATATATATATACATACATATATATATATATATATATATATATATATATATATATATATATAAATATACATGAACATGTGCACACACAAATGTTTCTTAATAAACCTAAAAAATAAGAAAATAAAAATAATTCATGAGAAAGCAGTTGCTTCTTCCTGTAATAAATTCTTTAAGTTATCTTAGTTTAATATCAGTGAGCTCAGGCACCTGGTTTAAAATAAACATTTCATAAACTGTAATAATTTGCGGTGGTTTTGATAATATGTACAGGAGTAAAAGTCCGCAGGCAATAAAATCTGTTGGCACTCAATCATAATGGTAGTTAGAAGAGTCCAACAGGGATTATTCTTCTAGAAGCAGAATGTTGATTGTATGGAATAAGTTATATGTTATTTTCCACTTTGTACTAAACAATAGCAGCTGTGCACTAGTGATGAATCTAACAATTCAGGAATCCCACAGATGATGTTCATTAGTTCCGCTCAGTATTAATTTCTGCTAGTTGACTGTTTATAGTTTCATCACACAGTTCAAATCCTTCTGAGACTTCTGCTTGATCTTTGCAAACCTTATAATGCACTATATAGATACTTCTTTTATGCCCAGCATAAGCATCAGTCTTGTAAATTTGTCCGTGGACAACTTTTAATAATGATGTTACTCCCTAACTGCAAGAAGCTGGTATGTCTTCTTACCCTACAGCCAAACATCATGATTATCTATGATTCCTAGAATTATTAATGCCATAATTTTGTCATTTTTGTTATTGCTGTGCTAAAAATTGTAACTAGCAATAACCCCCACTTCTCTTCTAAGTATTTATGTTAATTATGTTCCTGAGTCAGGAACATCTATAAGTCTGAAAGTGTTCCACAGGTGCAGCTCAAAAACTGAATTTGAAGTAATAGAATTACATGCCAGAGCATAATCTGGGAAGATAATTTAGTCTGGGCTGACAACTATTGAATCCATTCCTCTGATAATCCTCACAATTTGCCTTCTGCACGACTAGGTTACTCCTATCTGTAGTTGTAGCAACTTCCAATTCGAGTGCTACTCATTAATACTGTATTATTCTGCTCAAAATAAATAGAAATTAAAATGGAAAATAGCTCTGTATGCAAATATAAATATGAATTTAGCTATTTGGTCCAAAATGCTTATGGCAAAAATATTTTAAGTGCAGTTGTTTTATGATTGCACTATTATATTCATGCCAAGAATGCTACATAATGAATATAATTTGTATGTTTGTTTTGCATGCAATTTTATGACTGTTTTTAGGTACACACTCAGTGTCGTCCGAAGGTCACAGTTACCTTGGGCAAACAGCTTTTGTTTGCTGATGGTTAATCTTCGATATCTTAAAACAAGCCATAACTAAGTGACAGTACTTAACTGGTTATGCAGTAGTGAAGGCTAATAGGTACTCCAGTTATGTTCTTTGCTCTAGCATTTCAGGCACATGCCTATTACTCTCAAGTGCTATCAACCCTAAAGAATATAAATGTACCTAGAAGAATGGTCTCTGCCAGAAAAAAACTGTTTTAAAATTCATCCTTTCATTCATTATTTGATACTCAGCTTATCCATTTCAGGAGCACAGAGAGAAAGAGGGCAATCATTCAATGCACAGAAAACATGTCAGCTGAGAAATGAAATGGAAACCCAAGTGCATGAGGCAGCAGTGCTAATTATACTTAAAATGTATTGTTTATAGTTTGGGCAGCAGAACATTTCCATGGCCTGTAAATGAGCCACATGGTGATGCCCCATAGGTATACACTGTTGGTACTAACAGTGAATCTACACATATAAAAGATACAAAGTGCTACATACTTCACAAAATATATTTTTAGCAGTCTGAGTCTATCTCTACTTACTTAACTGCATCCTGCACTCTACTCTGTATAGCTGCTGTACAGCTCCTTTATTTTCCAATTAGCTTGTTAACTTGATTCCATGGTTATATAATATTACTCAAAGAGGGTTGGTTAATGAATGCACATATTCCTGAAATCAAAATGATATAGGGCTCCATGTAGAGAATGTGCCTCTGCTAGCATTTACTCAACAAATATCTGTCTCAGGTATCTCATTGACTGCAAGAAGAAGTCTGTTTATGATAAGCAGGAATGTGTAAAATGAGGAATTTCAAATACAGGTAAACAGCTGCATTAAAAGAAAAAAAACTACAAAGAACACTAGACGTCTGCAATCATTTTATGGAAGGCTAGAGTGATTAATTAGTAATGTTTAATTAATTTTAGTCTAGGCCTCATGCTAATTTTAGATGTGCATCGCATTGATTACTACTGCAGTAACATTAGCTATATGGGTTATATCCTGCCAAGAACATAAAAGCCGGCCAACTTCCAAACCTTCAGGGCACCTTCCATGCATCCACACTGTCTGGCAGGTTGAGATGAGCTGAATAAAAAACAAATGTGGGCACCAAGTACCAGTGCCTTACTGCCACCAAAGACCATGCACATCTGAGGCTTTCAAGGATCGACAGCCAGCTTGTCTTGTTCCTTCGCTGGGCAGGTATGTTCCCTTTGAGGAAAAAAAAACTTGCATTTAATAATTTTATTATTGATACTTTCTTCCTCAAGAAAGCTATTTTAAATCTAGGAGTTTGTGTTTTAATGGATTGTCACAAGACTGTGCTGTACTTTTTAAGGTAATGCTCTTTCTTCCTGTCAATTAAAGTTGTTGAAACTAAATTAAATTATCACTTTCTGTAAAGACTGTGTGTGTATTTTACTTTGTGGGACTGGCAAATTTTTTAAAGTGCTTTTATTGGGTTTGTCTGTGAAAAACAAATTACTACAGTCACTATGTACTAGGGGTTAGTCATGTCCCCTGCAACTCTTGGTGTCCCCTTATTGGGCAAGGAAGAGCCACTCTTGCCAATCCTGGGAGAGGCAATGGGAAAGGCTTCCCTGTTTTGTAAGAATGTTGTGCCCATCCCTGGGGAAGCTGCTGCTGTCATTAATAACACTGTTTGTCCCATTTTTCCTGTCAAAAAGAAATAGAAAACTAAACACATATCTACTCCTCCTCAGACAGGAACAGTTAACTTGTTCTGGCTCTGCATTTAATTCAGGCTAGTGACCCTTCTTGTAAAGTAGTTTCTGGTAAAAGAAAGACAGATACCTCCTTTTCTAAAGTGAGTCAAGAGTCTGAATCTGGACAGGAGAATGAAGGGACTGATACAAGGTTTTTTCCTCAGATTTCTTAGTCAGACTTAGAGGAGAGCTCAGTTTCTGAGACTATTTCTAGAATGTGCCAGAGTTTTCAGTGGGAGAACACTGAGGTTTCTCACTCCCTAAGAAAATACTAAGAGCTTTTACTGAAGGAATTTCCAAAACCTACACCCATTCCTCCAGTTCTGTCAGCTTTGGAAGACGTGTGTGTGTGTGTGTGTGTGTGTGTGTGTGTGTGTGTGTGTGTGTGTGTGTGTGTGTGTGTGTGTGTGTGTGTGTGTGTGTGTGTGTGTGTGTGTGTGTGTGTGTGTGTGTGTAACCAGCCAGCTGCCCATAAAAAGGCAGAGAGGATGTATGAAGTTCTTCATTCATTGGTTTTATACACTCTTCCAAGTTCCAATCCTGATCCAGCAGGTAAAGCTTTAGTTAATCCTTCTGCCCTTAAACACTTAGTCAGTTACAATCCTACTAGCTCTAATAAAGACGGGAAGATTATTGATAAGTATGGAGAAAAAAGTGTATGCTTCTGCAACTTTGATTTTCAGAATTTTGAATTAGTAGGCTCATATGTTGTTTGACTAATTGCAAAAGTATGAGAAATGTTTTATTTGCAATTTCTTTTTGTGAGGAAAATTCTACTTTAAATAATTTAATTTCTTCTATTGTTCAAGTCCCTAGTCATTGTATATAGTGTGTGTGTGTGTGTGTGTGTGTGTGTGTGTGTGTGTGTGTGTGTGTGTGTGTGTGTGTGTGTGTGTGTGTGTGTGTGTGTGTGTATGACTGTTGATACTTATTTAAGAGGTATTGCCACTGGTATTGTTTTGAGGATGATTGCATGGTTTTGCTCTCAGAAACTCCCCAATGATGTTAAAAATGAGATTTTAAATTCTCCTCTGGATAACGATTTAGGTGTTGGCCCCTCTGCTGCAGAGGTGATCAAATGTGTGATAAATGGGTTAAGCTGAAACAAGGACGCAATAAGATTTTTCAGCACTCCTGTTCCAAGTTGTCTAAGGGATTCTCTAACTCCTTAACCACTTTTGGTAAGAAAAAAAATAAACAGTCTCAACAAAATGCAGGTAAACAGGTATTTAAGAAGAAATGGAGACTATTTCTGGATCTTTCTTTCCTAAAATTGTTTGTGATAGTGCTCAAATTCTAAATGATATAATTTCATACCCTGTTATCTCCTTTTCATTTAATTCCATTCAAGTTTCCTGGTAACACTAGGTTGAAAAGATGATTATCACCACATTCATACAGACTTCAGGCATTTCTTAAGGTTTTGTGTATCTGGATCACATTATGAGTTTGTTGCCTTACCATTTGGACTATCCACTGTACCATGAGTGTTCACAAAGTAACTAGCTTCAGTTGTAGCTCATGGTAGGCTACAGTGTATCCACATTTTTCAATATTCAGATGACTTGCTTATCTTAGCAGAGTCATTTTCAAGGTGTTAGAATATCTGTCATAGGTGGGAGATCTCTTGCACAAGCAAGGATTCCAAGAGAACATGCAAAAGTCTTTTTTTGACTCCTTCTCACAAGATTGTGTTTCTGGGATATCAACTAGACACCACAGTTCAAAGAGCTTTTCTTCCACAGTAAAAAAAAAATATAGCTCTATATGTAGGGTTTTCCACTCAGACTTCGGTCATTGTGAGAGACTACCTCAGGATTTTGTATCTCATGGCATCTAGGATTCTCATGATAACCTCCAAGGCTCCACACAAGAAAGATACAGTGGTATCTGAAGTCTGGTCCCAGCACCAACATCCCTTTCTTTTCAAAGTCCACTGCTGGGGTTTGTCAGAAGAGAAATCACATCATGGAGACAACAGATATCCCTAAATCCAGGTCTCCTCTTCTCAATCCCTGTTCCAAAGTAGTCAGTCACCACAGACACCCCCAGTTTTGCTTGGGCAGCAGTTTCAGGAGGGCTAAAAGTGCATGATGTGTTGTACACAAAGGACAGATGCAAGCACATAAATGTAAAATAAATGCTTGCCCTGACGAAGGCACTCAACACTCGGAATCATCTTTGATCTCCAAGACCTCTTCAAGTTGTTACAGACAATGCCACAGTCATGCTGCACATCAACAAGCAATGGGAAACTAGATCATAACCCCACTGCAGACAAGCCATGCTAGCTTGGGATATAGATTTATGCTTTGCAGAACAATCTCACTCTACAAGCATCCTTCATTCTGTCAGAGCAAAATTGTTTGGCAGATAAACTGAGCAGGACAAGAGCAACACTCATGGATGGAATCAAGATCAGGGGTCTTCCAAGATTTTATCCATACATAGACTTATTTGCCTTTTCTCTGAACAATCTGCTGGTAAGATTATGCCCCAAGACTCTGTGTAAGAAAGCATGGAAACAGATGCCTTTTTATTTCATTGGACAGAAATGTTCCTGTATGCTTTTCCACCCTTTCCACTAATATCCAGGGTGTTTCTGAAGGTTCAGAAGCATACCTCTCCACTGTCCAGATTTTCACAGAATATCCAGATTTTTGCCTCTTGCTTTTGGTCTGTCCATCAATACATTTTTGTATTTTAGGTAAATCATTGAGGATTGATGTCACTAAATAATAACAGACATTTGAGTTTCAGTCTCCTTATCATTCAGAAAAACAAATGTTAATGCAAGAGCTTTTATTATATTAACTTTCCAAATTCATAAAAGCAATATTTAAAAATTGTTCCTTTTTTCAGTCCCCCCCCCTCAACCTTTATTATATACCACCAAATGAAACACACTGGTCAAAACTTTAGACTAACAAAACAATTATGTTTAAACAAAATGGTGGTGTAAGCTCCCTGCAGTCTAGAGCAGTGATTACAAACAGAAGAAAACAATCTGTGAGGTCAGCATTGTTGAAGTGAACTCATAAAACCGAAACTTCATCCACTTGATCAACAGTAGAATAGCTAAGTGGGGATATCACTGTACTGTGATAGACCAGTATCTCTGTGGCAATATGAGGTATTGCCAGCTATGGCAGGAGAAGTAGGCAAAGGATGTGTTACATATGCCAGCATAGCTAGCTGGAGTTTTGTAAAGAATTATATGTCATTTGTATATCAAACTGATGTGTACAGGTGCTTATGTTTAAAATGTATTTGTAAAGCTAATTGTGTTAAAAAATGTACCAACAGTGAGTCCTGCTGGACAGAAAAAAAGAAATATACCTCTATGTCAGACTGTATTATAACTATTGAGATTAATATTATAACAGAGGATACTGGAAGAAAACATGTTAATCTCAGTCCAGCTAACTTTGAAAAATAGTCTGAAATTAAGTTACCTGGTAGGCCATAAAGACTGTATCTTACAGTTCTGATTGCAGCAAGAGACAAAAATGTCTGTAAAAACAATGACTAGGAATCCAGCTGTATTGTCCCTAGCACTAATTGCTACTCAGGAAGGGTGGAAGTGTTGAAATGTTTTTATGCTTTCCAGATATTATAGCACATCTTAGAAAAGCTCTGTCTGTGTGTATAGTAGCACATAGGTGCAATATTCTGGTTAAGTTTCTACTAAAGGGGGGGTAGTATGGGAACCAGAAGTCAGATGACTAGATGTATGTGATGTCACTCTGTAATCCAGCACTGAAATGATGTTTTAATACTAGATAAGACTTAAGTCTCAAAGCAGTCTATTTTTGAAACCTGACATAGAAGGATCACTGACCCACTTCATCTTGCCTTGCTTTAGTAAGAAACCAGGGAATAGTAATGCTTTGATCAGCCAGGAAAATATAGTGAGATTAGTTAAGTATTGTTTTTCTGTATCTGTATGAATCTATTCATCTGTATTATTTTAATATTTTCTGGGATTGAAACTCTGGTGTTTATTGTAAATAGACATTTAGTATGCACCTGTTATTTTATTATTCATTATTAAATATATTTAAACTTTTCATTGTGGTTGGTATTTTAGAGAATATTTTAACCTTTGAGAATACGTATATTTATTTGGTGACACTGTGGCCACTCCTGAAAGCCTTGCTGTTTGATCAACATTACCATTTGTATTAGTATTAAATTCACTCAGTATAATTGGGTACCCTTGTAAGAGCCTTAGAGTAGCTGGTTTTGGAGTGTCCTGGTGGCAGTATCTACCCTATAGTCTGGGCAGAGGGGTAGTTTTGTGTGTGTGTGTGTGTGTGTGTGTGTGTGTGTGTGTGTGTGTGTGTGTGTGTGTGTGTGTGTGTGTGTGTGTGAAAATCAAATCTCAGTTTGTGTGTTTGTCAGCTACTTGAAGCAGGGGCACAGAACACTGGTTTCACAGTTTCAAAGAGAGGGTGGTGGAGGAATTGGCCTGGGACACTTGGCTGAGGACTCAACTCTATAGCTGTGCCAGAGGGGAGTCTTACTGGGAGCCTGGAGAGAGAAAGAGAGAGAGAGAGAAACCCAGACCCCAGACTGAATGTATTTCCTGTATGCTAGTAAGGGAAATTCTGCTTGGTGCAGAAAGCTGCATCTGAAAATACTGTGTGTATCTATCTTTGTTCCAAGTAAACATCCCTCACCGGTGTCAGTGGTGAGTATACAGGCGCCTTGATTACTGACACAGAGGGGGGACGTCACATATTCGTGAGCAATGTTGGAATATTAATTGAACTTCTGTAGCCTGTAGGCAGTTGTCACTGAAGGTGTGTGTACTCTCATCAGCTACAAGGTAAACATACAGATTTTCATTTTCACAACAATTTTATTTATTTTTTGTTAGTTTGGTTTAGTCAGGGAAAGCAGGCAAAGATGTCAGCACAGGATTATGGCAAGCTGACAAAGAATCAGTTGGCCAAGGTGTGCAAAGGCAAAGGACTGCTGCATGCCAACCTGACTAAAGAAGAAATGATTTCAACCTTAGTTATAGCTCAGACCAGCAACCAGGAAAATAATCGGTCTGGTGATGGGAACTTGCAGCCCCCAGAAACAGGACAGTTCACCTTTTCCTCAGAGGACTTAAAAACCCATCTGGAGTTAAAAATACTTGAAATGTAGGCCAAACATTTGAAATTAGAATCAGCAGAGAGACTGCATCAGGCAAAACAGATGGAATTGGAATCAGCAGAGAGACTACAGCATTTGGAGGCTGAAGAAAATTACAGACTGTGGTGTTTGGAGTTTGAAGAAAATGAGAAACAGCAGCAACATGAGAGGGAAATGCTGACTCTTCATCAGGGTCATGGAGGTAATGAGGAGGGGAATAACCAAACCCCAGTAACAATAAAGGTCCATAATTTTCTTCCACCGTTTACAGAGGGTGATAATTCTGATAGTTTTATTCATATATTTGAAAGAGTTTGTAAACAGTGTAATGTTGACCAAGGGCTCTGGGTACGGTTCCTGACCCCCTTGCCCCATGGTAAAGCTGTAACTGCTGTTTCTAAATTGTCTGATATTGATTATTTAAAGTATGATAAAATAAAACAATATTTACTGGAGTGTTTTAAGTTAACACCTGAAGATTACAGAAAAAAATATTTGTGAGCATAGACGCAAGGCAGATGAAAGTGTATGTGATTATATTGCAGAGTTAAGCACTTATTTTCATAGATGGGTGAGTGGGTGTCAGGTCACCACTTTTGAAAGGCTGGCAAACCTTTTGGTGTGGGAGCAAGCCCTTTGCACTTTGCCTAAGGACATGAGAATCTGGTTGGCAGACTGGCAGTGTAACTCTGCAGATGAGCTGGTGAGGAAAGTGGATATCTACTTAGCAAGCAGGTCATCACAACACAAGAAGGGGATACCCAGTGCTGCACATGGATATAAGGGAACACATGGTTGGCAGCATAGACCACCACAACAGAGTCCACCAGTAAAAGGGGAAGTCACTAATTCAGGTACATGGCCAGGATCAAGGCTTAGATGTTTTAAATGTAACTAGTGGGACCATGTATCATATAGATGTCCATGGAAGCAAGGTGGAGAACAAAAGGTGGGGTCACCAGCAAGTGGGAATAACAGTATACCAGTGATAATTTGACAGGAGACAACAGGGGTACCAAACTATCACCAGAGTTTATATCCTAGCTTAGTGGATGGAAAACAGGCCACTGCTAAGAGAGAGACCCAGCCTCTGACATAACAACTGTGAAGCCTGCAGTGATTAAAGAGGAGCAGTACTTAATTGGGCAGTCCACTCCAGTCAGAACGTTAGGAGGGATCCCATTCCAAATGTCTTTGGTGAGGGTTCACCTTGACTGGGAGGGTGGAAAAGGAAGCAAGCAAGTAGGTGTGTTTGAGGATATCCCTGTAGATGTCTTGGTAGGGAATGATTTTGATAATGCAGTACCTCGTGCACATGCAGTTACACGCAGTCAGGCTTGGAGACATGCATGTGGGTCTGGTAGCCTGGGGGACACCCAGGCAGAGCCTACACCTGAAGCCAGGGCTGGTGAGGTGGCTATTTCAGGGAGTGAGCCACCCTGTAGCAGTGAGACTGAAGGTGAGCCACAGCTGCTGGTAGGTACTGATGTTCCCTTGGACAGAGTGACTGCTAGAGGAGAGGTGAGTGGCAGTACCCAGGCTGACAGTGAGACACCACTGTCAAAGGATACTAGGCTTCCTGTCAAAAGGGAGCTGGGAAGGATCACAAAGACAGAGTTGAGACAGGCTCAGCTCTCAGACCCTACACTATGAGGCTTGAGGGAAGTATCTAAGAAGGCACTTGAGTTTCAAGGAAAAGGGAAGTCTCTATATTAGAACAAAGTGCTACTGTATAGAGAGTTAACCCCTGTGGGAGGGCTATTGGGTGAAGTAATACAACAGTTGGTAGTGCCTACAGCCTACCATCTGGCACTTCTAGCCATAGCCCATGACATTCCTTTGGCAGGTCATATGGGCATAAAGCATAGCAAAAGATGTATTATGCAAAACTGTGACAAGTTCAAAGCTCCTTTGATGCCTTTCCCTGTGATTGAGGAGCCATTTCAGAGGGTAGCCACAAATATTGTGGGGCCTGTGAGTACCCCAAGTTCCACAGTGAAGAAGTATATCCTGGTGGTAGCAGATTATGCTGCTAGATACCCTGAGGTGGAGGCTCTGTCCTCCATCAAAGCAGGGAAGGTGGCAAATGCTTTGTTAAATATTTTCAGAAAGGTAGGTTTCCTGGGAGAAATACTGACTGACAGTGGTGCCAATTTCATGTAAGACCTGCTGGCTTGTCTGTGGGAGTGCTGTGGGGTGAAGAATCGAAAGACCATCCCCTACCACCCCCAGACTAATGGTCTTGTGGAGAGGTTAAACTCTGCACTAAACACCATGCTTTGGGCATTTGCAGACCAGTTTGAGAAAGAGTGGGACAAATATTTGGCCCATCTGCTGTTTTCATACAGAGAGGTACCCCAGGAACCCACAGGTTTTTCACACTTTGAGTTGCTATATGGGCATATGATGAGGGGGGCCTTTAGATTTCATTTGTGATGAGTGGAAGGGTGAGTGTGAATTCCACAAGCAGTCTGTTGTGGCATACATCCTAAACCTCAAGACAAAGCTTAGGAAGCTCATGTGTTTGGCCCAGGAGAACCTGGCAGGAGCTCAATAGTAGAAAAATGTCTGGTATGATAGAAATGCTCAAGCCTAAGAGTATGCTGTGGAACAGCATGTTAAGGTGCACATTTCTGTCAGACACAAAAATCTGCAGGCAACTCAGGAGGAACATTTCAAAATGATAAGGAATGTCAGTGTTGTTAACTACATAGTAACCCTGCTAGGCAGGAGGCAGGGGCACAAATTGTACAATGTTAACATGATGAGGCCTTACCATGATAGGGAGGCCCTGGTGTTGAGTATTTGCAGTGGGTGGCAGGAGGAGTTTGTGGAGGATCTAGGGCTACATCGAGCCAGCCAGCAAATGCCAAGTCATGGAGCCTAGTGGTACAGGCATATGACATGACAGTGCAGTATTGTATTGGGGTCAACAATGCCAATGCATATGGCTTCTCAAGACAGAGTTTGGGTTAATGTATTTCCAGACAGGCTCATTCCTCTCAAGCAATGTTTCCCAGGGTCACTTGAGAAAACTAGCTTGAATCATCAAAGGGGGGAGAAATGTGATGATGTGAGGTATTGCAAACTATGCCAGGAGAAGTAGGGCAGTGGCTGTGTATCATATGTCAGCATAGCTAGCTCAAGTTTTGTAAAGAATTATATGTCATTTGTATATCAAACTGATTTGCACAGGTGTTTGTGCAGAAAATGCATTTTTAAAGCTGCTTATGTTTAAAATGGACCACAATTAGGCCCTGCTGGACAGAAAAAAATGAAATACACATGTATGTCAGACTGTATTATAATTGTTGAGATTAATACTGCAACAGAGAATACTGGAAGAGAAGAGGTTAATCTCAGTCCAGCTAACTTTGACATATAGTCTGAAATTAAATTACCTGGTAGGCCATAAAGATTGTATCTTACAGTTCTGACTGCCGTCAGAGATGAAATGTCTGTAAAAACAAGGACTAGGAATCCTGCTGTATTGTCCTTAGCAGTGAACTAATTGCTACCCTGGAAGGGTGGAAGAGCTGAAATGGTTTTATGGCTTCCAGATGTTATAACACATTTTAGCAAAGCTGTGTGTGTATGGTAACATATATGTGCAAGATTCTGGTTCAGTTTCTAGTAAAGAGTGGTAGTATGGGAACCAGAAGTCAGATGTGATGTCATTTTGTAATCCAGCACTGAACTGATGTTTTCATACTAGATGAGATAGAAGTTTCAGAGCAGTCTGTTTTTGAAACCTAACATAGAAGGATCACTCACCCACTTCATCTCTCACACACACACACACACACACACACACACACACACACACACACACACACACACACACACACACACACACACACACACACACACGCACATGCACACGCACACGCACACACGCACACACACACACACACACACACACACACACACACACACACACACACACACACACACACACACACACACACACACACACACACACACACACACACACACACACACACACACTTTTATAGACAGTAATAAAATAGGTATTTCGTTTAAAAGTTGATTGTATTATGCAAATTGTTCCCTTAGTCATGCTTGTAAGGGGGGTTGCCACCCCTTGCCACCCCTTTACACCCTCAACTACTTTTCATAAGATGAAAACTGGAAGTTTAAGGGGATTATCAAGTGTATCCTTATAATCTCTAGAAAATTACAATTATTATGGTGACATCTGTCCAAGTAGGAAACTGCTATAATGCTCTGAAAATTATACAAAAGCAATGGGGAGGTCTGCTGTTCTCCATTATTTCTGAGAAACAGCTGTCCCTAGAACTCAAGACACCATCTCAAAATTAGTATATCAAGTAAAATGATATGTAGGGACCACAACCCCCTGCTGTAGGAGAGCAGCCCCTCTCACCATCCCACAAAAATAATTGTTACTAAAATGTGTATACTTCTAAGTGTGTGTTCTTTTTACAGCAATGGATAAATTGTGTTTTTTCTTGCCATGCATTTCATTGTTCTGCATTACCTATTATGGACACTGGCTTCCCTGACTTTCACTTTTTGGAATTCTTAATTCAGTTGTTTTATGTTAGGTCCTTTAAAAGAACATCATAGATGTTAATGTTTACCTTATGTATTATTGCAGGTACTTTTTGTTGAATCAGGTATGGGTGGCTTTTTTAGTCGGCTCCTGTTTCATTAAGCCCTGTAGTGGTGCACTGCTAATGTTTTGATACAAGACTGTCAAACAGCAGGGAAAGGAAACGTTTCCCTTTACCCATTGTTGTATGATATATATATAAATTAGTTTCTGTTTTTGAGGATACAGCTCATCAATGTTTTTTTCTCAAACAGAATAGTGTTAGATGAATAACACTATACTCATCCTAACAATATCTTCTCCACATATCCCATCCATGACATGCATTTACAAGTTCTGCTATTAAACACAGAAAATCATATATTTCTGTAACTATGTTGTGAGCTACTTTCTCCAGACCCATGTCAGTGTTCATGTTCCTCATATGTTGCTCATATCCTTCCATCTTCCTTTGATCTACCATCACATCTTTTCTGTGTGGAGAAGTGATACCCATAATGAGACACAGTGCAACAAATGAAGTCATGCCATTAGAGGGGCAGCTCAACATCTCATTTCATTTTGTGATACTCTTCAACCATGGAATAAGATATTGCCAGACATTTTTCAGGCTTTGACATCCCCGAAATGTTTAGGTCAACGGATTTGAATTCCCAGCTCCCTGTGATGTCATAACAGTACTAATGTCTCTTTTAGATTGTCCATCCTATTGAGCCTACAGATGGTTGTTACTTTTCCTGAGAATTCTCCACATTTCCCAGGATAACTCGTTACTGGGATGAATGCATTTTTTGTTTACAATGTACTAAACCTCTTCTACTCCAGTGACTTTAAATCGTACACTCACAAAATTATTCTGCTTCCAATAACTCCCTTAAGGCTGCCATCTAGGCCTTCAACTAAAATTAGTGAAAACTAAATCTGCAGTATTCTTGTCATTGTGGCTTCCATGACTAACAGATTCATTGCAACCCCTATCATAGTTTGAGCTACATATTATTCTAATATCCAGCTCCTAATCCTGGACCAGCCTCACCTCTTCCTCACAGATGAATAAAGGTTGCTAGCAAAAAAGATAATTGTGTTGCACAAGATCTTATATATAATGCAAAGCATGTCTACCTCCCTATCAAAGTAAAGAAAAAAGCTTCTTCATCATTGTTAATCTTCAGATCAACTTTAGACAGCATGAAAATATTACAATATATCATAAACACTTGCTAAATTGTCTTCCATGGACAGCCAGAACTATACATTAGCATCAGTCATTGAAACCAGTCTTGCACAAGTCAGAATTTTTATGTAAAGCCTCTCAGAAAGAAATGTATGAAATCAGCTGTATGTATATGCTATCCCACCAACTTCTATACCTATTTCTGCTTTGAGGAACGTTGCTGCTCATTACCCCCAGAACTCAATTCTTGTCACAGCCTCTATCCTTTATGATATTCATTGTATACAACTGAAAAAAAAACTGTGATAAGTCCCTCACAACAGTGTTTTGACATTCTTGATATTCATTATCACAGCTGTTTCTTATTTTTATGCAATGTGTGTTTCTATTAACAGTTCAGTTATCATTGTTTTAATTATTTAATCCCAATGTATCATGAATAATAAGCTATTTCAATGTATTGTGGCTAATAAATGTCTGATACCAGTCTCCTTTAGTAATAAATACAATATAATACTACACACCTACTACTGGTGCATATTTCTCAATGTTTTGAGCAGCACTTATCTTTCTGTTGGAATGCAGAACTTTTTTCCACCGCTACTAACTTTTCTGAACAAAATGCAGACTGCTCCACCTAATTATAGACAATGTCATTACTCTAAATAAGAGAGCATCCCAGTGCCATTTCTCCCCACAATTCAAAATATTTATTACAGTCACGAGATTAACTGTCTGAAGCATATTGATTGGTGATACTTAAGTCCCCTTTGTACTGATATCACACATCTCTACTGCAGATTTTTGAACCTCTTACACCGAGGTTTTTTTCTCTCCACTAAAATTTCTAGATTGTTAAAAATGTATTTATTAGCTCTTGGAGGTGTCCTTCTCTTACAATGTGTAACATATATTGTATGAATACCTATTAATTAACATGTTCTGCTCCTCAGTAGTGAAGATTTACAGAAAGTATATGTGCAGCCTGACCATTGTGTTTAATGTATGTGCTTGCACTATGACTCCTAACTAAGAGTTAATACAATTGATCATGGCTAGTCTTGGGAATTGTTTGAAATATGTGATTAGGAAATGGAAGGAGTAGTCAGCAGCATATTTCAGAACTGATAACTGAAGAATTTTAGTACACGAGATGTGTCATGGAGACACACGGGCACTTCAGGTTCAGAGACAAGAAAACTTCACCCCAGCCTGACATGTATTCTAAACAGAGTCATATCTTCTCCAAGCCTAATATTAAGTGAATGTAACACAGACTATAATGTTGAGGATATTGATGCACCAATTTATCATTCACATTGCCTAACTTGTATTATTAATTATCCAACTTTGTATTGCCCTGCATTTGTGTAATTATTTTATGTACAATAGCTCTGCAGTTAGCATCCTTGGTTCTTTGGACTGGTTTCTGGTTAGGATACAGTTTATACATTTACCTTGTGTCTGTATGTGATATCACCTGGAACTCTGGTTTCTACATGCATTCCAAAAACATGCAGGCAGGTAAATTGGTGGTGCTCAAAATTGGCTCAAGGACTGCGTGTGGCAATTGTGTGAGTCAGTGGCCATTTGTCCTGCAATGGACTGGCATCCCATCCTGGACTGTTTCTCGCATTGCGCCCACTGCTTACTGAAATAGGCTGCAGCTTCTTACAGCACTGAAATGGATAAAGCAGGTATTAAAACAGATAGATAATTGATGTTAACTTTGTTAAAAATCTAAAAGAATTAAAAAAATATTTCACCCACATCCCTTTCTTGTTTAACCTTTGAATAACCCTTCTTGCAGTCAAATGTAAGTATATGAGTCCCAGCCATGTTCACCCTCCTGTACTTTTTAAATCGCTGAAAATACTGTTAATATTTTCGTCATCCTCAATGCTTATATAGTGACTGATTTACAGCAAAGCATAACTTATCATAACTTTCATTCCCCCTTCTCAGCTTTCAAATTTCTGTCTTTCAGCCACCCATGTCTGCTTTTATCCCAACACTTAATTAGTGTTCTGTAAAATATGTTGCACTGTAAAATACATTGCAACCCTATATTCACCTAAACCCATTGTTTGTTTTAAAGAAGCTGTACTGACTCAGACACAGCATAAGATGAGAGAAAAGGAGGAGCCCACCCTATAAGAAGTAAGAATAGCACTAAGGAAAAGGAAGTCTGAGTAAGCATGGGACTCAGATGAGATCACAGCAGATATAATCAACATATTGGATGAGTTAGGGGAGAAATGTCTCCTGAGGGCACTCATAGAAGTATGGATAGAAAGGTGTAGCCCAGATGACTGAAGAACAAGCATGCTAATGCTAGTGTACAAGAACAAAGGGGACATTCACAGTTGTGGGCAGTATAGATATATCAGACTCTTGTCACACTGGGTAAAAGTTCTGGAGAGGGTGATTGATAAACGAATATATAGAACAGTCGAAAGTAAGATGGCAGATGACAGTTTGGATTCATATCAGGGTGAAGCACAACCGATCCGATGTTTGCAGTGAAACAGATAAGAAGCTAGATATGAGGAAAGAGTCCAACTGGGCATTCCTAGACTTAGAGAAACTGTATGACAAGGTCACAAGAAAACTGATTTGTGTAGTCCTTCAATGGTTCAAAGTCCCAGAAACATTGGTGGAATTAGTGTAGGCTACGTACAAGGGCAAAATAACACAAGTGTGAACAGTGTTTGAATTGACAGAGAGGTTCCCAGTAGGAGTAAGTGTACATCAGGGCTTAGCTCTGAGCCCACTGCTGCTCATATTGGTGATGAACTACATTAGCAAAGAGGTTGGGGGGGACAGAACAGCAAAGCTGCTGTATGCAGATGATGTGGCATTACAGGCAGACTCTGAGCAAGAACTTCAGCAAAGGATAGGGGAATGGAATGCAAAACTGAAGGGACATGGGATGAAACTGAGTACAGATAAACTCTCAAAACTGTTTACTAATGTAACATAGACAGTTCATTAAACCTGGTCTATATTCAATGGCTTGCTTCCACTTGTATAAATCCTTTAACCATCTTATAAATCCCTTAACCATACTATTGTTTACCACTTTGCAGACATATCTTTTCATGTTCCGTTCTTCAATAACCATCCCAGCAGACATAATCATTGCACAATGAATGCACACTTTTAAAATGTACTTCTTATAAATATATTTTGGAATGAAATATACTTAACCAAATAATAATATTGACACACTAAACTTCAAGGCAGCATTTATTCTGTTTATGACTTAAACTCATTTTTGTTAATGAATTTCAACATGTATTTAAAATCAAACTATTTTTTTCCATAGGAAAGAAAATTCACGTAAATGAACATTTGATGGATTTAACATCCAATGGATTAAGTTCAATGAATAGGGATTCGATGATTAGTGGGTGGTAGTGAAGTATTTTATGCATAGAATAATGCAAGGTGAGAGGTTAAAAAGGCAGGGAGATATATTCATATAGTTTCTGCTGATTTCACAGTACAATGGGTAAATTGCAGTATGTAAATATTTACTTAAGATAATATATGTCAGAAGAGAAAGATACAGAGATTTATGTAAAAGTGAAAAAACATGTTTACTGTGTAACGTATTTTGAGAGATTTGTGATCTCTACATTCTTCATAATGTATAGCCAAAATGGGCAGTACTTAAAAATGCATATTTTCTTCTGGTGAAGAACATTTTAGAGGAAAACTGCAGCCAGAACTAAAAACAATATATTTTTTCCTCATAACAATATTTTTCTGTGTAGTACTAATAAACATCTCTGCATCTCTCTGAGTGGTTATTATGACTGTCTACTTAATTATACACCAAAATAGCCTAATAGGGGTATCCAGACTGATATAATTTTATTTTATAGTCAAGTTTTTTTTCCTACTAATGCAGTCTTATGGGGACAGTTACTGTGGTCATGTCTCACCACCAATATACAGTTAAACTGCTGTGATTCCATGATTTTTGTTTATCTCTGATATGAGCATAATTCTGATTTTGCAATAATGTCCAATGTTTCTTTCTTAGGGGTCATCTCTTAGCATTCTGGGATACATATGTATTTTAATATCAAAACTGTAGTTCATTTAGCACATTTGTTCAGAACAATTCAGTTTATAGGACCAAGCCACATTTTTTTAACCTGGTGTGTGAAGATGGTTATCTGTAAGAGATAAGATACATATATGAAAAGATTAACTCTGTAATCAACAGATGGTCACTGAAATGTATGCAAAGGGGGAAATTGTAAAATAAAACAAGTACCAGAAGGAAATAACGTGAAATGTCAGAAAAAAGCCAGTCATGTTAGAGTAACTGCAAAAATCAGTGTCAATTTATTCCTTTATTTGCTGTTTATTAACCATGTAGCCATGCTGATCCATGCACCCTTTTCAGCCAAGATCTGCTATACAGGTTCAGACATACAAAGATAAAAATCTAATGTGGATTAATAACAAGTGTGCTGTCAACAAAGGAAAGCAAACAAAGCAAGAAGGTTGCAATTAAATTGTTTTACACTGAAACGTTTGCTACTCTATATCTAATAAAGCTGATGCCTAACTCAGGAAAAGTAAAAGTAAGTAATAAAAGAGTCTGCATGTATTAAATACATTATTTTAATAAGTAATTCAGGTAATGCAGAATCGTAACAACTGAACAGTAAGCCATGGTAATTAAAAAATAGTAAAGCCACACTGAAATCCCTTACATAGAATTTGCTGCTCTGTCTAATGCAGAAGATTCCTAGCTAAGGAATAGTAACAGTAGTATAGTTAAGAAAATATGCAAAGCAAAAGCACTGGATAAGACAGCCAGCTGTAGGTCTTACTACTGGCATAGTCTAATCAATAACAGTTAAATATCAACAACATAAGCCAAGTTAAATCTAAAAGGGCATAATTAGGGCTAAAATGCTGGCTTATAGCACTTATGACTAGGAGTGCTTCAAACAACTCCACAAGAAATGGCATAAGACACAGCAGCAGTGGTGTCCAACTGTATTTGATCACTACTGCTTTTATTCTAGTGGTACAGAATGCCTCCTTGAGTCACAAAACGCAGAGAGAATTAATACAGACTCAAAGTTAACTGGGTCAAATAACCACCCGTTGATCTATCCAAGTCATCAGTGTCGCTGAATTAAATCCTCCAAACCATGTTTTCTTTTCCACTTCTCAGTTCTCTTTGCCACTGTTGGCTCACATCTAATGATAATCACAGGACAGCTTTCCTTAACAGTCGCATAAGCAAAAAGCAGATTGTGTAGTAAGATATAAAGCTGTAGCTCCACTGAGTCAAATCATTTCTAACAAACAGTTCTGAACCAGGTATAATAAAGGGCATCCTGCATGCGCAGGATATATTATCAAACTTCTAGGGTAGGCTAAATAATTATTTCCCACAAGCAATGCAACAAAGAAGGAGATTTAAACAGTCAACAGAGTTATAATAAAAATAATACATAATATATGTCTAATTTATGCAACATGGGTGTAATCAAAATGTAAATAGCATTTAACTCTGTTTTCCTGTTTTCATTCAAAGTATTTTTCAGGGCCTAAATGAAAATTCTGTTTATAAGAAGGTGATAGCCATATTTATGATGCAAGATATATTACACTGCTCAAATATTCCTGTTATGAAGCTCTGCAAGTATTTCACAAATAAAAATAACAAGGCCTGTAAGTGCTGCTAACTAAAAAAGTTATAACACTTCTGATACCCTTATAATAATGGACCTTAAAACAGTTGTGTAATTCAAGAAGATATGAAACACGCAAAAAGGTAAGCCTCAATTGTAATAGCAGTAAGATATTAAATGCCAAAAATCAATGTCTGAAGCAACAGACAAGAAACTAGACAAAGTACTTCTGTCAAAAGGCCCTTATCTGCTCACAATGTCTTTACTTCTATGTTTTGTAACTTGAATTCTCTGTGTTATTCTGTTGATCTAGATGCACTACCCTAGCCAGGCTACTACTCTCATTTTCTTGTATTTCCTAAATGCTGCCTACCCATTTCTCCTTTTGCCTTTCCATAATAAATATAGACATGTTTTCATGTTTGATATGTATATTGCCTGTAGTGTGACATTTTTCATATGGGACTAGTACTTAATTTCTTGTCTTTTATTCATGCCTTCCTGCCACAATGCATTTGAAACATAGTTATATATTAAGTTAGTCAAGCTGAAATTTGGTATCCATATTTTTGTGTGACATTGTCTGCTACTGTACCATGATAACAAAATCCTAAATATTTATCAAAGACAGCACGTCAGACTCATTCTACAGTATGGACCAAATCAAACTACATCAGCTCAAAGTCAATTGGAATGAATTGCTTCAGACAGTAAGTCACATATTCAGGCAATTATAGCTGTGCGCAATGCAAGCCATTTGTGTCATTACGCAAGCTGCACCAAAACATGTTATGACAAAGTTTGTGAACAATCTTCTGCCACCAAAATTGCCAGAAATAGCTCAGCTATGCCCATTGCTCCATCTTGTGTAAATGTAATTCTGTGTCTTGAGAAGACTATACAATATGCAGATGTGTGGGGGTGATTAACGATGGGGTTGGGAGGGTGGCCTAATGGTTAAGGTGTTTGCCTTACAAACACAAAGTGCAGGGTTTGAGTCTCACAAGGGATAATTGGCTAGGCTTAAAAATGGCTCACAAGGGCAGTTAGCTTAGTACTAACCTATGAACCTATGTACAGAAAAATAAGCACTATTTATTTACTACCATGTGTTAACTGAGAAGTAGTCTGTTATACAGTCCCTAAAGCTGCAGCACAAACCTTTCAGGTGCTCACTTATTTACTCATTGCATTTAGGTAATGAAGCAAGTCTTGTTTAAATTTGGAATTTTTTTCAGTGGAGACCCTAGAAGAACATTATTGAATACATGTACAATATACGTAATTATGATAATTACTAAATGGCTGTTCTCTTTTATGTACATCACTGTCAGAGCAAATGTTATAGATAAAGGACAGGTCATGAACACTATCATTTAGGCCAGAATGTCAGCATTTTAGGGCACACTTAAGACCTCGAGTAGATAATATGTATGTATAGCAAAATAAGCACATTTCCACATAGTAAACTGAAGGTCAGAATACAAGTCAATTGGCCGACTTGTAGATTAACTGATTGATTAGCTTATATATTCTTTTTGGGGGTTCATATTTTCTGCAAGTTGCTTTTCCTTATTAAGCAGTTATGCTCACTTTAGTGAGATGTAAAAAAAAAAAGCTTTTATACAAAAGAAATGTTCTGCATAAGTAAAAAAAAAAAAAAAAAGCTTTCCTGGGCTCATTCACTCAGGACTTTTTGCTGCTAACACTAAAACCCCTAAATCCCTATAAAACACTGCAGTAATCCTCATTCTTTTTGCTAAGCTTCTGAATGCCTGACTCACTGACTTTGAAGCTTATCCACATTTGTTACTTCACCATCTCACCTTAAATAGGTTATTCCTTATCCTATCTTTTTTACATATGTGATTCACTTGATTCTGCTCTTAAAACTTTGTTGTTTTTAACCCTCTTTACTGTAGGTGTCAACTGTACTTGGCAACAATTGTGAAGCATTCCATTGAAGGTAGTGAATATACTTAGTTGTAGGACATAAATAAAATTAAAACAAGAATAAAAATAGAAAATAACTCAGGCATTTTTTTGTTTGTTTCTGTTACACGGCATAATATTTTACAAGCTAAACATAATACAATGTAATATGAAAAAAATATATATATAGCACAGACTTATGCCTAAGAAAAAGAACTATAATGCTGCCAGTCTACACACATCCCTGTTTCTGAGTATTATATACATTAAATCTGAGGTGCATTGTCAAATACATGGAACAGGATGGCAAGTAAATGAAATCATATGCATTTGCACATTCATTTGAAAAGGAAAGGCATCCCTTCAAACACAAACTATGAGGAATTCATCAGGAGACTGTGTGTGTGTGTGTGTGTGTGTGTGTGTGTGTGTGTGTGTGTGTGTGTGTGTGTGTGTGTGTGTGTGTGTGTGTGTGTGTGTGTGTGTGTGTGTGTGTGTGTGTGTGTGTGTGTGTGTGTGTGTGTGTGTGTGTGTGTGTGTGTGTGTGTGTGTGTGTGTGTGTGTGTGTGTGTGTGTGTGTGTGTGTGTGTGTGTGTGTGTGTGTGTGTGTGTGTGTGTGTGTGTGTGTGTGTGTGTGTGTGTGTGTGTGTGTGTGTGTGTGTGTGTGTGTGTGTGTGTGTGTGTGTGTGTGTGTGTGTGTGTGTGTGTGTGTGTGTGTGTGTGTGTGTGTGTGTGTGTGTATTTGCGTGAAAGGAGACAAAATGTCTCACCCTGGCACATGATTGCATTCCACTAATTCAACTGATTATCAGAAAATGCTATGCTGAGAAAGCTGTATATGCTTGTACAAGTGTGTGTGAAAGGATTTAGAGCAACTTTACTTTGCACATAATCACAAAAGGACTCCATTACAATTACTTAATAGCAAACTAAGACAATAAGCATATCTAGTTTGTCCTTTAAAGTGCCTTTACAATCTACCCCCCCTCATCTCCTTCAAGTTATACTTGCTGCAGTGCCCCATGGCCTCCTGAATGCCTTTGTGGACTTCTTCTCCAACAACCATTCCATTATGATCTTTTGTAGCAATAACATGATTCCCCTGCATATTCTGGTCACTTAAAATAGTTCCTACTCCACTAGCTTCTGATTATACAATTCCCCCCTATTCTATAACTGTTTCTGGTAGCGTTCCTTTGATTTCCTTCCAGCATCTTCATGGCCTTCTGAACAACATTCTGTATTCAAGGTGTGGTCTGCGCAACGCCCTGTCCAAGGCCTGTAGAGTAGAAGCATTTCCTCTTTGTTTCTGGAATCTATCCTCTTGAGGCTACATTCTCCTTGCTGCTGCTACTAGCCTCTCACTCTACTCCCAATGGTTCAGTCTAGGTTTGAACAAAATCCCCAGATCTTTTTCCTTTTCTGTTGCCATCAGTTCCCACTCCCCCAGCAGCTACGTCACCCAGGTTTACTGATGGTCTAAGTGCAGTGTTTTGTATTTGCTTGCAATGAACTTCAACTATTTTGTTCAGCCATTCCAAATAGTTTTCTAGATGTTTTTCCCCATCTTTCACTGCTGTGTGTATTTGTGTGGCATCGTAAACGTGGTTGACTCATCTTATCATGTTTATCAGCTATATCTAAAAACTACACACTAAAGAGTACTGGACCCAGGAAAGGCCTCCTTCAGTAACCAATTAGCCACCTTCAGATTCCTGATATTGTCTTTCTTGTCACAACCCTGCCTGTTCTAACACTTGACCATGCATTACCTAATTCCTCAGTCTTACTCTGTCCAATCCTATCTATCTTGCTGACTTTCATTTAGACAGGGCTAGCTTTGGCTGAATTAGTGCACTAGGTGAAGGGCTTTATGATACCCCCCCTGCACATCACTTAGTGCCCCATGGTCCCCCTATCCTGACCTACGCACACTACACCGACTACTTCTTTTCTCCTTTTTCCTCACAATTTATCTTACTCTTTCAGTTTTTCCTACATTCATTCATTTATTCAACATATCCTAACTAAGGATTAAATGGTGGAAGTTAAAAAAGGGTGATTGTGAGGTGGAGTTCAGGGAAGAGTTAAGACAGGCACAAGGAGGCAATGAAGAGTTACCGAATAGCTGGGTAACTACAGCAGAGCTAGTAAGGGAGACTGCTAGGAAGGTGCTTGGTGTGACATCTGGACAGAGGAAGGAGGACAAGGAGACATGTTGGTGGAATGAGGAAGTACAGGAGAGTATACAGAGGAAGAGGCTGGCGAAGAAGAAGAGGGATTGCCAAAGAGATGAAGAAAGTAGACATGAGGCGTATGGCAAAGAGAGAGGTGGCAAAGGCTAAGGATAAGGCATATAGAGAGTTGTATGAGAGATTGGACACTAAAGAGGGAGAAAAGGACCTGTACCGATTGGCTAGACAGAGGGACAGAGCTGGGAAAGATGTGCAGCAGGTAAGGGTGATAAAGGACAGTGAGGGAAACGTACTCACAAGTGAGGAGAGTGTGTTGAGTAGATGGAAAGAGTACTTTGAAGGGCTGATGAATGAAGAGACTGAGAGAGAGAGAAGGTTGGATGATGTGGGGATAGTGAATCAGGAAGTGAAGCAGATTAGCAAGGAGGAAGTAAGGACAGCTATGAAGAGGATGAAGAATGGAAAAGCTGTTGGCCCAGATGACATACCAGTGGAAGCATGGAGGTGCTTAGGAGAAATGGCAGTGGAATTTTTAACCAGATTGTTTAATGAAATTTTGGAAAGTCAGAGGATGCCTGAGGAGTGGAGAAAAAGTGTTTTGGTACCTATCTTTAAGAATAAGGGTGATGTGCAGAGCTGCAGTAACTACAGAGGGATAAAATTGACCAGTCACAGCTTGAAGTTATGGGAAAGAGTAGTGGAAGCTAGGTTAAGAAGGAAGGTGATGATTAGTGATCAGCAGTATATTTTCCTGCCAGGAAAGAGCACTACAGATGCAATATTTGCTCTGAGAGTGCTGTTGGATAAATACAGAGAAGGTCAGAAGGAGTCGCATTGTGTCTTTGTGGACTTAGAGAAAGCATATGACAGGGTGCCTAGAGAGGAGTTGTGGTATTGTATGAGGAAGTCGGGAGTGGCAGAGAAGTATGTAAGAGTGGTACAGGATATGTACAAGGGTAGTGTGACATTGGTGAGGACTGCGGTGGGAGTGACAGATAGGTTTAAGGTGGAGGTGGGATTACATCAAGGATCAGCTCTGAGCCATTTCTTATGTGCAGTGGGGATGGACAGGTTGACAGATGAGATTAGACAGGAGGCCCCATGGACTATGATGTTTGCAGATGACGTTGTGATATGTAGTGAGAGTAGGGACCAGGTTGAGGAGACCCTGGAGAAGTGGAGATATGCTTTAGAGAGGAGAGGAATGAATGTCAGCAGGGCTAAAACAGAATATATGTGTGTGTAAATGAGAGGGAGGGTAGAGGAATGGTAAGGATGCAGGGAGTAGAGTTGGTAAAGGTGGATGAGTTTAAGTACTTGGGATCAACAGTTCAGGGTAATGGTGAGTGTGGAAGAGAGGTGAAGAAGAGAGTACAGGCAGGGTGGAATGGGTGGAGAAGAGTGTCAGGAGTGATGTGTGACAGACGGGTACCAATAAGAGTGAAAGGGAAGGTCTACAAGAGGGTAGTGAGACCAGCTATGTTATATGGGTTGGAGACTGTAACATTGTCGAAAAGGCAGGAGTCAGAGCTGGATGTGACAGAGTTAAAGATGTTAAGATTTGCACTGGGTGTGACTAAGATGGACAGGATTAGGAATCAGTATATTAGAGGGTCAGCTCAGGTTGGACAGTTTGGAGACAAAGCAAGAGAGGCGAGATTGCATTGGTTTGGACATGTGCTGAGGAGGGATGCTGGGTATATTGGGAAAAGGATGCTAAGGATGGAGCAGGCAGGTAAGAGGAAAAGAGGAAGGCCTAAGATGAGGTTTATGGATGTGGTGAGAGAGGACATGGAGGCGGTTGGTGTGAAAGAGCATGATGCAGAGGACAGGAAGAAATGGAAACAGATGATCTGCCATGGCGACCCCTAATGGGAACAGCCGAAAGAAGATGATGATGATGATCCTAACTAGGCAAGATGATGCCCTGATAACTGTGGGGGAAATAACTTTACTAAGCAACAGGGGTCTGGAAGCAGCTAGAACCCCAGAAGCCATGCAAGTTTTATATGTTATGAGGTTCATTATAGAATTTTTATTTAAACAATTTGTTCATCCAGTGATGGCCTGAAAAATCTGATTAAGGAAAGAAATTCAGTCTTGCACTTCAACTTTGCTTTTTCTTTTCAACACACCCTAAATGATCATGACTACACTGTAATAGATGCAAAGGAAATAAGAAAATTAAGCAGCTGGAGGGCAAAGAAACTGTAGACCCCCAGAAGCTATGGAAGTCCTACATGCTCTGAGAGCATTTCAGATATTTTTAAACCATCTTTTCATCTGATGATGGTCTGAACAATTATCTTGAAGGAAAGAAATTCAGTATTACCTTTGAACTTTGCTTTTTCCTGCATCTTTTCAACATATCCTAATTGACCAGAACAGCACTGTAGTAACGTTAGAGGAAATAACTGCATTAAGTTAAGGGTTGGGGGCCACTAGGCCACTGAAAGCCATGAGGGTCCTACAGGTTGTGTCTAGTCCTTTTGATCCAATGACAGCAACAGCCTGAACAAAAATCATAAGGAAAAAAGTTCAGTCTTATATTTTTATTTCAAAGAATTATATTTTTATTTCAAAGAAGAAATATGTTACATCCAAAGTTTAATGCTCAAAATTGGCAAAATAGCAGTTCACAATAAATTGAAAAGACAAATGCTAGTGAGGATACATAAATCATATCTGGGAATAATACTCACCTCCCTAAATACCTAAAAAGAGAGATAATCACCTTCTGTGTATCCTCCTGTACTGTTAGATTGTGATGAAAGTTAAGGTATAATTTGCCATAGTTATATAGCTCAAGTTGTTGCTGTCATATAGTTCAAGTTGCTGATTACATACACACAGCATGCTTCCTCATCCCTACCAACAAAAGACAGCCACTGTCTGTGTATCTCTCTCATATCAGGCTGGGACAAAATTGAAAAAAAAACAAGCAGAACATATTTCAATTTGTTTCTCTCAGACATATATAAACAACATTCTTCCTAATATATGATTATGAGGAAAGTAAAAAAATAATGATCACAGTAATGACTCCAACTTGTTTCTCCTAGACTGTATACTGTTCTTACACAAACTATAATGACTCACTGTGCACACCTCTGACACTTTTGAGGAAAGTTAAATAAATAATCATCATTCTGTCTTCAGCTCAATAACATAAGCTACAGTGATCTGTGTACACCTCTAAGGTTTGGAAGGACATTAGAAAAATAAGGACAACATCCCCGGTGTCTCCCTATCTATAATGACCTTCTGTGTACACCTCTGAAAATAGCCTGTTTTAGTCTAGGTGGGGTTCAGGACAGAGTCCTTATGCCTATGAATATTGATTCACTTATACAGCCATGGAGTGTGGGAGCAACCATGCCCTCAGGAGCTCTGAAGGTCTGTATGTTCTATTTTATGCTTTGTTTTGGAAAGATAATTAAAGCTGAACAAATCACAAAAGCGTCAGTCACTTTCATCCAGAATTATTTTGAGTAGACATTCTGGATCTTTACAATGGCCCTGGGTATCAATAAAAAGGGTGAAAATGTGTACAGAAACATACCCTTCTGTGGGAATGAAAAAAACATCTGTCTTCTAAGCATGCTTGCAAGTAATCCTGCAGTAGAATATCTTTTACTGTAGGTTGCAAATGGAGGAAAATAGAGCTATCTGAGGAGTTCCTCACAGTTGGATCAAATCCTAGAAGACCCCTCTGTTCAGTTTCCATTCATGAGGATCTGTCCTGATCATGCTTAGCTTGTCTGCAATAATGTTTTGCTCTGACAGAATGTAGGAAGCCTAAAGAGAAAGACTAAGCTGAGTTGTTAGATACCAAGGTATCGTCGCTAGTTTGCAAAGGGGATATGATCTGGTTCACCCCTCCTCCATGTTTGTTTGTTTGTTTATTTATATACCACATCAAGGTGGTGTTGTCTGTGATTACTAGTAGAAGGTCTGGAGTCCAAAGATGACTTAGTGAGTAGAGAATATTTATAATTGCCATCACTTATTTGACATTTATCAGTTTCAGTCTGCCCTGCTTAGTCCACAGATCCTGAACTTTTACCCCATTGATAACAGCCCCAATCGATGTCTGTGGCATCTGTGGTTACAGACTGAGTACCAGCTTGGAGGAAAACATAACTGCCTTTTGACAAATCCCAACAGTGGGTTACCAAGGAAGCGAGAGATGGAAGGAGGTAATGGAGACTGAAGGGAAGACATCTTAAATGTTGAAACTTTGATATGAAGATTTAGAAAAGAGAGTGAGCACTATAACTGGTCTCTAAGTTCCTACTTCTTTCTTTGACACCAGAAAGATTTTAGAATAAAATCCTTTCCCTGTCTGTTCTGATGAGACCAGTTCTATGACTCCTCAAGAGATATATCTTCCAGGACTGGAGGAAAGAGGGAAGTCTGGTTTGGAGGATGAGGAAGAATCCACCAAAAAGGAGTAAGGGACTTCTGCTGTCAAATGCACCCTTTTAGAACTATTGTCATCAACCTTTTGTCTGTGGTTATCTGATGCTGATGAAGTAAATGAATACCTAGACTTAGGAAAAAATGCATATGGCTGCCAGGGTGTGAAGGGGAAAATGACTGTAGTGGTATATAGGCAGTCTGCCTTTTTGGAATGTCCTTCATTTTAGAAGATTCTCCTATTTATTTTTTAAGCCTTCCTGACATAGCTTTTTGAAAGCTGTTTGCCAGAACCTTACTAAGATGGTTTATTTTGCTTCCTATTAAAGGATCCTGAATTGGAAGGAAAGTTTTTGTTAAACTTTGGCAAGGTGGATTGAAACATCTGAGTGACCCCTCAATAAATTTCCCTCTTTCATAAAATATTTTAAAGACCTCTAAGAACCAAAACAATAATAAACAACTAAAAATGAAGAAGAAACTGTCACAGTACGTCAAAAGCACAAACCAGCGTATATATAAACTATTTATATGAAGCGCTTTTTGTGTGCTCAATAAACACACTTCTTCAGAAACCACTACACAAACTCTCTATCCAGGAAAACATTCCATATCTCAATTTTTACATATTCTGGTAGATCCTGAGCATGTAAGCAAGCAAACCTTCTCATTAGCAATCCTGTCACAGCTGCTGTGCATACAGCATCAGCAGAGTCAGAAGTATACTTCATGGAGAGCTTGGTTACCTAAGCAATAGAAACAATTAATGAATTCAGAGAAGCCTTAAACTCTGAAGAGGGATGATTAGCAGTTAACTTTCTCATATCTTCCAAAGGAGCACACATGAATTCAGATATATTTGCCTAACAATTTAAAATTCCGAGGACTAAAGTAGAAGATGAGCATTCCAAATCTATCAAACTCTCTCCGATCATTGCAGAAAAGTCTACATACCTTATATAATCTATCAGACGTTTTAGAACAAAATGTTAAACATGCATCCTCAAAAACTGCTAAATCTGGAGTAACAGCTGCAGGTTGATGACAATTCAACTTATACAAGTCATAATACTTTTGATGTGATGCTAGAGTTTCATTCTGTCCCCAGTGAAACAATTATGTCATTCTGGCTATAGTTTCAAACAAGATAATTCTTTAAGAGATAAATCTGAAGAACAACTTTCTTCTTAATCTGTTTTCTCCTCTTGTGGTATGTGAAAAAACATCCCAGTCTAACTCATTACTTCAGACTGGGAATCAGAATCTCAAGGAATAGAAATAGTTTTCTTTTACCATTCAGTGAGAATTCAGAAATCAAGGAATGAATGGTTTAAATAATCCCTTTGCAAAATCCAGCCAGTCTTCCCTGTCCAACTCCATGGAATATGTCTAACTCTCTGTATTTCCCTCTAGGAGATGCCCTAGAAAAAGACTGACCCTAGGATGGGGATGCTCCCTAGCAATCAGACAGGAAAAGGCAGATTTGTGGTAAAACATTGTCCACTCCCCCCATGACTGACAAAAGTTGAACACCCTTGTCCAACAAGGACAATCCAACAGCTGTAGAGAACATGGTAGTGCCAGCAGAATTGAAAGGAGAAGATGATGAACTGTTTGAGGTACCTGATTTGGCCACAGCAGAGTCAGTCATTGGTGCCCTGAGGCAATGAAGAAGACAGTGTGACTACCAAAACAACTACAGAGAAACTTTCTTCTTGCAGATGAGGAGACAAGAACCAAAGAGCTGATGTGAGACAGCAACAGTGATCTAATGATGAATATTGATATCTAGTTTGTCTGTGCACATCTCAAATGTCCAGTTAAATAATCAATCTTACTTCACACAAATGAGCACTAGTGCTGCAAAGCCAGGTAGTGAGTGTACAAACTGAGCACATAACAAGACAGTCAGTTACTTTTAAAAGACAGCTCCAACCACACCCAGCAGTTACAACTATTTCAGTTTGTACTTCAGAGGAATACAATAAAAATGATGGTTGTGCATTATATTTCATCCATGTGAACTTCCATGTAAATAGTAGCCACACATTAAGTATTCCAAGTTGCTTCATACAAACCATGTTAGTCCTGAAAATGCATACTAGATCTGCAAAGTCAGATAGTGAGAGCATAAATGGAGAAAATAAGGAGGCCAGTTTCTTTCTACAAGCAGCTCCCACCCCCACTCAGTATTTATAGTTAAAACTGACAGCTGTGTACTGTATTCCTGCTTTGTTCAATGGAAGCATTGTCCACACAGTAAAATAATCCAAGTTGCTTCACACAAGTCACGGCAATCCTGTAGGGGCCCAATCATCCTGCAAAGCTAGATAGTGACTATTTAATCTGAGAAAACAAGAAGGTCTGCTACTTTCTACAGACAGTTTTCCCCACCACCACCCCATGCAGAAATCATAGCTGGAAATGACAGCCATGTATTGAATTGTAGCTATGTTCCATAAAAATAGTAGCTAAACATTAAAATACTCAAAGTTCCTTGTAAAATCATAGCAATCCTGCAAAATCAGAATAATAAGTAACTATTAGTCATATTTCCTCACAGGCAGACCAGTATTTTTTATGCTATTTGACTTCACCTAGTAGAGCAACAGGCTCTTCATCAATGAACATTTTCTGAAACCTGAAAGGTAGCCATTCTGGACCTTGTTCTTTTTTTATACTGTTCACTCAACTGACCCATTGGCTACTTTGCCATCATACTATCAGTGAAGTGACCCATTCATTCATCCTGTAGACATAATGATGCTGTCCTTTTGCTCTCTTGTTTCTTCCCTTTTTGACTATAATTATATCCAATCATACACTATATTCCAATACAAGATTGTTGAGATTCCAAGTATTTAAAGCAATCCCTTCATCTAAATATTTTTGTTCTCAAAACAAAATAAACCCAGTTTCTTAAAAAAGAGACTACCTCCAGATCATTCTTTGTATATAATTTATTGGGATAAGTGCTTTCATCCTTGTAGACTTCTTCAGATCCAGTTCCTACTGCTGAACTTTCTATAAGCATGATGTTACTATAAATACTGTTACAGAGGGGACATAGTACATTGTGGGACAAACCATTTCCACCTGATTGGCCTTTTCCCCCCTCAGGATATAGACATCTGATAGGGTGTTACACTCATCCTCATTTGGATGGGGATGTTCACAATTAGTGCTTGGTAAGGCCATTGGTAAGCCCATGTGCCAACCCTTGGATGTCTCATATGTTGTCAATACTCTGTTACTTTAAAGTCTGCCTTTTTATGTATAAACTCATAATCAGTCAATTTTACATGTGTGGCTACCAGACTGAATTTTACAAAATCATTTACAGACATTTTTTGCTGTCAACAAACATCATTATGCTGTTTCTGTAAATATTCACTATTTGAAATACTTTTAAACTGCTAGAACAACAAAACAACAACCTCCCCTCATCATTTAATAGAGCCTGTTAGCAAGTTCTGTTAACCAAGTAGCACTTCTGCTTACTTGTCGCAAACTTCTTCATATCCCGAGTAAACCTATCAGTCATGCAGTGGTCAGATTGTATAAAAATATTAACTGTACTGAAGTGACCTGTGACCTGTGACCTGTAATTGTCATTATGCACTATATTAAGAGGGCAGCCTACATGTTAAAAGAGATAAATGGTTTCAATGACATAAGCTATTGGTATGTAATTTTAGACAGTTTTTCCCACTTTATATCATTGCTTTTATGGCATCTTGTCTAGTAAAAAGAGAGACCCTGCCAGACTAAACTTATTCTGGTGGTGCTACTAAACGGTAACTTAACTGTCAAAAGACGTTATTCTGGAAGTGGGCAATCTTTATAATTTGTACTGTACGATGAAGACACTGGTTCAGTAAGTATCAGATCTGACTATAAGACAGTATTACTTGAAATAAAATTAAATCCGGCGATCCAGCAAAACCAAAACTTAACTATTCCAGTACTAACCTCTCTCTATTAAGCAACACCTTGGCTAAATTCCAAGTACCCCCAAATCCATTAAACACCATAGAATGTACTGAACTATTTACAAAAGCTCTGTGCAGCCATGCTGATAGATGTATAGAGCGAGCTGTGCCCACTTGTAATAAGAATAAGACTAGCTCAAAAGACAAGCCACTTTAGTGGAATTGCATTATCAATCAATTATACAACAAAAAAAAACATCTTGGTCAAGCATAGGAGGAAAAAAGCCATACATAGTAAAAGCCCTTGACCAATTTAAACAGACAGATAAGAGGGTTAATTAATACTTCACAGGCTAATTTTGAAGAAAAAAATAGCTTCTCAGACAAAGGACAACCACAAAACTTTCTACAGCTATGTTCGTAACCTCACAGAAAATACATAATGCACACTTATTGTAAATGGTATCACCCACACTGATCCAGAGGCCATTGCCAACCTTTCGGCTGACAGGTTCAGCTCAAATCTCTCCAGTTCCTCTTGATATTCCAAAGAAAATGCATCATTAATGCACTTTCCAAGGCCAAAAACAGTGCATTGATGGGCCCCAATAACATCCTGGGATGTTTAATAAATGGCAGCTCAGCGGTATAGCAGATAGCATTGTCACCTCACAGCAAGAGGTTCTCTGGTATGATTTTTGGCTGGGGTGCCTTCTATGTGGAGACTGCACGTCCTCCCTGTATTTGCGTGGGCATGTTCTGGTTTCCTCCCACATTCCAAAGTCATGCAGTAGGTGGATTTGACACTCTAAATTGGCCCTAGGTGTGAGTGTGAGCATACAAATGTGTGTGGTGCACCCTCTGTGGAGGGTTGGGGCTTGGGCTAGCAACCTGAGTCTGTAAAACCCGTACCTGCAACAGAAACAACAAACACTGAAGGGTGCTTGTTGCCAAATGTACCACTTGGTGCTTAAATGGGAAAGAAAGAGAGAGAGATGCTTAATAAATAGCATGAAACATGACCTCTCTGGTCCACTTGAATCAATTTTCAACTTGCGCCTTAAGTCAGGTTTTGTGCCCAAAGAATGGATGATGGCTACAGTCATTCCCCTTCACAAAGGAGGTCCAACCACCAATCCTGGTAACTACAAGCCATAAGTCTTACCAGCCTCATATGTAAGGCCATGAAAAAAAAGAATTATCATGGACATGATAAATGAGAACATAGGTAACCTACAAATGCTGGACCCATCATAGTTCAGCTTTGTTAAAGGAAGGTCATGCCTACTAAATCTGGTGGACTTTTTTGAGGGGGGTCACCAAAGCATTGGATGAAGGTAAGACTGTGCACTCAGCTTAACTCGACCTGGCCAAGCCTTTTAATACAATACCTCACTCATACATTATAGACATGCTCACTAATTTAGGTATAAACCCTTTTATCACCCACTGGATAGCCAACTGGCTCACTGATAGGACCCAGGGGGTCAAAATAGTTAAGGCCACTTCCACCAAGAGGTTAGTAACTAGTGGAGTCCCCCAGGCCTCAGTACTGGGCCTGCTTCTTTTTGGCATCTATTTCTGTGAAATGGAAGCAAACATTGAAGGTTATAGCTGACTAAGTTTGCAGATATTGCAAGCTGGGGGTTATCATCAACATCCCTGCAAACAGCAGCATTCTTCAAGAAGGCCTATATTTGACTAAATAATGGTGGCAAAGCCATGGTATTAAACTCAATGCTAAGAAATGCATAATTGTATAGTTTTGAAATCAACCATACCAGCTAATTACCATGTTGATAATACGTCCCTAAGAGTCAATCTAGTGGTCAGGGATCTGGGTACACACATAAACTGTAGCCTTACCTTTGACCACCATGTGGCCACAGTGGTAAGGAAGTCTTTTTATGCTGCACAACTTATAAGTAAAGGCATGGCATCTAGGTCCATCTACTCATTATCCTACTGTACTCCACCCTTATCAGCCAAATCACAGAGTACAATGCTCTCTTTGGTATGTACCTGACCAGGCATATGCAGCAACTTGAACGGCCTCAAAGGCTCCTTACAAAAAGAATACAAGGTGTAACAAATCTGCCTTACAAAGAGCACCTTAGAGACCTTTCCCTCTAGTCAGTCTTCTAGAGATTGCTGAGGGGTGATCTATGCCTGGTTTACAAAGCATCTACAAACCCCACAATTATGAATCTCTTATATATTTGTAAGTGAAAGAGTACCAGAAATACAAGGTATAAGGACCTGAATTTTGTCTGTGACTTAAACAGAACATGCTGGGGAGACAGATATGTATCCCAGAGACTGCCCCTCCTATGGAACAGGATTCCCATTTATAGGAAGTAGAGTTATTGTATTACCCAGTTTGAGTACGACCTACTAAAGTGGATAAGGAATAGGAAATTTACATTGGGCCTGGTACCCATGAACCTTTTGAACAGGGGTAGCTTATAAATGCCTGGCCCTCAATGTCCTGTTTGGATGCAGGACGTCATTATTCTTTCAGGAACACTTTGCTAGGCTTAGAGAGGCCCCCGGGATCATTAGCCTAGTAACAGTCTACGAATCTATGAATCAGAAGACTTTATTTTTTTCTCATTAAATTGGCTTGTTGTATTTTGATAGGCCCCATATTCTCTTATCATGGATCTGCATCTGACACATCATAAGGCATCTGTTGTCATTTGTCTGCACTGTGGCCATCATTTGTATTACTTGATGGAGACAGTAGCTCAGTGATGATAATTGTAAACTGAATCTATGTCAGCAATATCTACTTTGGAGCATGAGTTCAGTGAAAAAAATGCAAAGGTCTATCTTGTATTACTATTATATGCATCAGTTAGGCAAGTAAAGCCACATATGATAGAGATAGTGAAAAGATAGAAAGAAAGGAAAATGTTCAGCAACAGTGCTTGTTTATTTGGAAATTAAAGTCCCAAAATATTACTGCAAACATGTAGAGCTATGACCTAGTAAATACAGATAAAATTGCATGGTGTCAGGCTGCTGACCAGTTAAATCCCTTCTCTTTTATGGGAAGTCCAAGAAATAGCACTGAACTTTCAGATTCCTGCAGACTACTTGAATGAATACAACTAATTTTTGCTCTTTGCTACCAAACATTCTGGCTTTGACTGGGGCCCAGGCACTGAAGGAGTGAGCACAGGGCAAGTGGGAATCTCGCAGGAAATGGCAGCTCACCCACCTATGGTGGAAGTGTTGCAGCTGATCCATGAGGAGGCTACTGCACCTGTGATTCATAGGACTCTGATATCAGAGATTGCGAGTGGTAGCATGCACATGCCTGACATTTCAATTACTTGCAAAAGAAGCAGCTGCAACGTGCAAATGTGTACACATAAAAAAAAAAATCCTAGTATAGTTGATGGCACCACTCTCAGTACTTAGTTCTTGCTTCCATGGAGGAGAAAATAGGCTGGAGAATTTTGCCCTAAACAGAAATAAATAGGTCAATGGAGTGATCAAGACAAAAGATAAGCTTGATAATCATGGGTATAGATAATAAAAAAAAAAAAAAAAAATACTTTTGCCTAAAACTGAACCTAGTGCCAAGTGAAGGCATGAAGTCTGTAAAGAGTGTTCAGACTAATAGATATGTCTGAACACATGTTGAGTGCCAAATCATTACCACTCTTAGACACCACTGATTCCCTCTGAACTATATGCTTTCCTGGACATGTATCTATCAAATAAATTGGTGAAGAAACCACAAGTTGGTGAATAGTACTTAACAGACGCAGTCTTATAATGTCTGTTTTTTTGTAAGCAGATGAGTAATGAGTGGCAGGATTCACGAGGAATCCATTTTTGCATTAACACTTCCCTTATGAATGATCAGAATACAGAATGGTCAATGCACAGTCATTCAAAAACATGGCCCATTAATAACAGATTCAGAACATATTTTCCTACAACCTGCAAACAATGATCAAAATAAATATTTTTGCAGGGACAATCTCTGCCTGCACCCCCCTGATGTGGTAGGCAAGCCTGATAGCACATCCTGAATTTATATGGACTAACTCCTCAAATGCACAATAGTGAGAAAAGGGAAAGGAAAATAAACATTAAACCATACATTGGTCCAATGCAACAACATTCCTGCTACACATAAGAATCAAACCTGTGATAAATGGGAATGTCAACACCAGTGGTTGATTAACTGGTCATTGATCACCTGTAAAAAAATATCATAAACAGAGAGGTGCACTCTAAACTATATACCTAGAAGGGCTGCATATTTTCTGATTTTTGCATCTGCCAGGACTGCTATTTATACACACCTCTCAAGCATACCTCTCAGCCTCTTAGAACAAGAAATCTGGACAAAGCCTAAAATAAAGGGGGGGGGGGCAAAGGCACAAAAAATATGGGCAGATTTTAAATATTGCTTTTTGCTAGCTTAACAGAATTTATGTTAGCATACATTGGTGCTGCGGTAGCATTGTCACCTCACAGTAAGACGCTGTCCGGTTCGATTCTCAGCTAGAGCATCTTCTGCGTGGAGACATGCGTGAATGGGCGTACCTTCGTTGAAGGTTGTGCGTCAGGTCTGGCAAGCCGGTACGTAAAAATCAACTGCCAATCATTAGCGGACCGGAGTTTTGCTGTGGCGACCCCTAACCGGGAAAAGCCGAAAGACACAAACAATACATTTTCCAAAGTATATGAATTTTGAAACTCAAATGTATTTCATTATTAAGTGACTTCAATTCTCAGTGATTTGCCAGAAAACCACAAATTTTATGAGGAAGAGACTAAAAATATGAGACAAAAATCTGGACATTCTGTGAAAATCTGAACATTTGAGAACTATGCTCTCAAGTGTTATCATTTACTTATAGTGCTATGATTTGGGACCTGAGATTTAGCCTTGCTTATCTTAGATTTACTGAAGTTCCTTGTAAAGTCAGACCTCTTTGTGGGTACATACTTTATTAAATAAATAAACTAAGCCCATACACATATTTTCTGTTAATAACTATATAAAATCTAGTATATAAAGACTTTCTACTGTGAAGAATAAGAAAGTGCTCTTCTTTCTGACCCACTGCTATGACTTTTAAAGGGCAGTACTATGATTTGTATCGTATAGAAGTTGAGAGATATGCATTCATGAGGTATAAAATGCCTCATTGCTGCTTGTTCAACAAGTATCATCAATAATAGCTTCCAAAAAACATCTGGTTTGGATAAAGATCAATCTTATCTGTATTGTTATATTTTGTTTTAATGTATTTAGCAATTTGTTTACCTGCACATATTTTGTATTTACATATTTAAAATCACTTAGTTACACTGCTGACATGATTAAGCTAAAAGGTGTGCAAACAGACTACCAAGCTCTCCCCATTACAGTCGCTGTAGCACACACAGGGTGACTGCACAACCAGCACTTTCAGTGCACTTTACATAGTGTAGGTCCATGCACTGAGGGTGCAGGAGAGTTAATTCCTGCCCACCCTCCCAAATGAAATACTATGAGACAGTGGAGCATCTAAAATGCTACAGTAACTCAAAACTTTCAATACTGGATTGCTGAGTTATGTTTAAAATGATTCAATGCAACAGAGAAGCAAACTGACAGCTGTCTGGCAGGCAGAGTGAACGCAATTGATACGGTGGTGAAAAATTATGAAAGCATGAGAATGACAAAGAAGTAGTTCAACAACTATTTTCTAGCTTGCATATGTGGCTGCTTTCACAACAATTATGCTCCAATTTCAGGAAAAACCTAGTTAGGTGCTACTTTACTGAGAGACACAAAAAAAACAGTTGTTAACCCCATTTCAAACTGCTGTTAATATTGGGTTTCTGTCTGGGAACTAAGTACTGCTAGCACTCACTAAGGGCTTTACTGGCTTTCAAAACCAGTAAAAATGTGTTTTTTTCCTTGTAGCCAATAGTAGAAGGAGCAAATACAGCTCCATGCACAACAAACAATAACGATCAGGGTGAATTTCATGGCATCCATGTCTTAAACACGTAATTATACTGTTATGGTTGGAAAACCGATCTTAATCCGCTATGCTACATGCAAAAAAGGTGGCAAATATACTCCGTACCAAACTATAGCAAAGCTGACTGGGCAGACTGCAGTTATTTATCACTGAAATATTTTCTGAAAATAGGTAATATTCTTTTGAGGTGTACAATGAATTCCAACTTTCTGCCAAGCAATATTCTGCCAATTGCAAATAAGCAAAATCCTTGTAACAGACTTCATTGTGTTTACTCTGTCAGTGTTCATACGTGTTCGCCAGTAGATGCTGTAGGATGGACAATCAGAAAATTATTACTACTACCCTTAGTGCAATATAAAATTGTACATAAACACAGGAACATGTTCCAGGGTATATCATACTGTGAAGAATGAGGACAAACCTATAACAATGTGTCCCTCTATTAAATAAGAAATATATACAAATATTTAACGTGTGCTTTTATTTTTATTTTTTCAAACAAGTTTCTTGTCTGCAATAGAATGTTTTATTTCTGTACCAGTGTAAACATTGACAAGTTGTTCACATTGGCTAATGTTGATTTGGGACCCCAACCCCTTGTCAAGTTTGAAAAATTTGGTTGATGGTAACAAAGGTAATGAATAGAATGCTTTATATTCTAAATCATTTGAAAATATTTTCTAACAGTGAAAAATTATTTTTCTCCAAAAAAAGTACTCTCTCTTCATATTTTATTTTACAAGTATTCTTTTGTTGTAGTTTATGAACACAATTAACTTTCTACCATTTAATTAACTATTTTATTAGAGTTTCACATTATAATCACTGCAGTTTCCTTCTGGCAGCCTATAAACTTTTTGCCATAAGTAGCTCACAACAACCATGCACATACTATGTTTCTAATGGGTCTAAAATCAGTATGTGAAATATAAATATATTGAATTTTTATAATATCAGAAGTAAAATCAGTGTACAAGTATATACAAAATTAATGTTTTCAATCATTTTAATTTCCTGGATTGGTAGAAAGCTAAAAATATTAGAACATTTGCACACAAAAAAGCAAGTTGCAACTGCTCACTTGTGTTAAAATAAAAGCTTATCTATATGCATTTATAAATACCTGAATATCTTGTCCTGGAAATTTTCCTAAGAAATGTTAGATTGTCTCAGCAATATAGCTTAGTACAGGAAGGAAACAGGAACATAAATAAACTGAAATGGTGGAAGAAAATGACCATTAGTCTGGGGAATAAGGCTAACCTCCAGTATGAATGTGGATTAAACTCTTTTCATCTTATCCTTTGGACAACAGGCATGTAAGCATTGTGTAGTACATAAGCAAAAGTTATGCAACACAAAGGAATGCAAATGCAAATTATATGAGAGCGATGCAGAAAAGCATTTTGCATTGTTCAGTGGATGATGTAAACATTAGATGACATTAATTTGAGAGACTGTATGTTGTAAAGCAGAGGAGACTAGTGGAGATCAGATAATAAAAGTGCAACCTTACAAGTTAGACAAGTTTAAAAGAGCTCAGCTTATATCCTTTGATGCATTTTTGATGGTGGTGTTTCAGAAGGCTGTATTGTAACAACCTTAAGTGTCTTCTACTTTGCTTCAAGTAAACCTTCATTTTCTATTAACTTGCGTGATCTGCTTTCGGCTCATGGGGCAAGCAGAGCTTATCCTGGGGCAAGGAAGAAAAATCATACCCTTAGAGAGCTGCAGACAACTAGTGGATGCACGCATCGTTGTAAACTCATTCGCAACTAGCATACCTATGGACAATTTGGAGGATTATCATTTCACATATGGCATATCATTGGGATGTTGGATAAACTGAAAACAAAGCATACTGCATAAAACTGTGAAATACTTTTTAGCAATTAAAATACTCATTACGTGCTTTTGTCTCTATACAATGAGATTTCTTCAGAATTTAATCATTTAATTTCCAGCCATTCTGAATAAATCAATAAATTAACTAAATAAATATGTCTCATTGGATAAGGATGAAACACCTCATGGCTATTTTAATTGTAATTTTTTTTTGCAATTTAATACAAAGTGTTTTATGTTTAATTTATGTTTTTACATGTTTGCTGTTAAAACATGGTTTGGAGAATATGAAATACAGCTAGTTTGTGCTATGAAATCTCACATGGATACATGGAGGACATGCAGACTCTGCAAAGAAAGTCCCCTCAGGCAAGAACAAAATAAGAGAACTAAGTATTGTGACTCAGCACTGTTATCTGCTCTGATACTGTGACACCCTTCATATTAATATTCATATAAAAATTAGTTGTGTAAATGAAAAATCCATCCATCCATCCTCAAATTATTTTTGCCATTTTTGCACATGGGGTCAGGGTGTCACGTCCACAGTAACAATCGTCTCAAGCCAAGGTTTACACCACCGGGTGGCTAGCCCTGCCATGGTAGTTGATTCATACCACTCGCTCATGCACACACACTCACGTATGGCCAATTTATAGTGTCCAATCCAGCTACTGCATGTCTTTAGAATGTGGGAGGAAACTGGAGCACCCGGAGGAAACCCACGTGACCACAAGGAGGACATGCAGACTCTGCACAGAAACACCCCGGCTGAGAATCAAAACTGAGAACAAATTGTTGTGAGGTGACAATGCTAACTGCTGTTGTGTGTCTGTAGATATGATGATATATTACATATGTGTAGCTATGGAAATATACTACATATATATATATGAAGATATGGAGATATATCACATATATATATATATATATATATATATATATATATATATATATATATATATATATATATATATATATATATATATAGACGTCGATGATCCTTTTCTCTTTAAATTTGTATTAGCTAGTTGTATAAATGACAGCTGATAAACTCAGAAGCCAAGACTCAAAACTGTGATATGCCTAAAAGTCAGTTAATCTGCTTTTACTGTATTTGTGTTTTTTCCTACTTTATTACTAGGGGCATTGATATTGACTACAACTCTAAACTGAGATATATAACAATAAGAATTTTTTTATGTGCATTTAAAGTGTTTTTTTTATTGTATCTGCTTTATTTTCTGAAAATATATATATATACTTGTTTCCTGCCTTTCTAAGCTAGTATAGTCCAGTTTTCAGGTTAGTGCTGAATTCAGGGCTGTGTTACAAATCTCTGTGTTTGCCCATACCTTACTTGGATAGAAGGAAGTTTCTATGTTCACCTGTGAGAGAGGGGAGCTTTGAGCAGCCTATCTGTCCCTGGAGGAGTGGTTTCAGCCCAGAAAGTAGTAGTTTATTGGCCATTTTGGACTAATTTCTATCTCTTTCATTTCCTGCTATAAAAAACGCATTTGCCGGTTTTGTGCGCCAGGCAGCACTGGTTAGCTAGGGTATAACTATTCCCTGCTCCACAAAGTCTCCTCTTCAATTTTTCCCTTGGAACTAGACAAACTTTCAACTTAAGCACTCAAGCCATTCATTTCTCAGCCTGGCACTTGCTCAAAACTCATAGCAAGCACTTATAAACCTTAGCACTACAGAAGGACAAGGCTCTCTATTCAACCTTACCAGCCATTCAGTAAAACAGTTTACTGTACCTATCCAGGCATGTCTAAAGGGCAGTTTCAGGTGTACTCTCCAGTCCAACTGGTGAATCTGGGCATTCTGAGGCAATGTTACAACTGCCTCATGTACACAGACAACCCCCTCCTCCTACCACCAAACACTAATACATGCAAGAGATGCAATTATACAGCCAAACTGGAGGCTAAGATCTCTCAACCCAAGGCTGGATCAGGCAATCAAGAGGAGAAGGGAAATACTGGCATCACACCACCAGTCTCACATAGACCCATTAAACCAGCATCAGAAAAAACACACATAAATACACGAAAACATACTCAGAGGCTCTAAATAAAAATCTGCAAAAGCAACAGAGCCCTCCAAAGCAGACATCCAAGCAACCTCCACCCCCCAACACAAACCATGAAATACATATTTCACAAAACCAGTGTGCCATGTAATCACAGCTCTCAAGGCAAAATAACATACCCAACATACTAGTAATAGGTGACTCTACAGTCAGGCACACTGACATCCCAGTCACTAGGCTGAATAAGGAGAAGGTTACTGTTAGCTGCCTGTTGGGTGCCAGGATCCACCACATAACACAAGCACTCAGGTCACTCCAGAACAAGTACAAATACGACTCTGTCATTGTCCATGTTGGTGTGAATGACCTGAGCCATACCTCCCTGGACTACATGAAAAGAGACATGGAAGAGCTCTCTGATCATGTAGCGCAGGGCGATATGACCCTGACCATGAATAGTATCCTGCCCTCACCAAGAATGATACCACGGTATAAAGAAAAAATTATCAATTTCAATAATTGGTTAAGTTTCTGGTGTCATTCAAAGGGGATCCAGTGTCTGTCTGCCTGGGATGACATGCTCGACAAGCCACCAAAGGCGGCTTGTGCTATGGGATTGCAGGACTGCAGTCCCCCCACCTAGAAAAACAAAAAGAAAACAAAACAAAACAGTGAAGACAAGAAGAAAACAAAAAAAATAACTTTTAAAAATTCACAAGTCCCACGCGCATGCGCGGATGCACTGAGAACTCAGACAGAACTCCAGACTGCCTTTGTCAGCAGTCCGAATACAGGGGAAGGCATGCCCCGCAGATGCCCAGGAATTAATGCAGTGAGACTGCCTTTGTCAGCAGTCTGGATACAGGGGAAGGCATTTCTGCCCCGCAGATGCCCAGGAATCAATGAGATGATGACCGCGCAGAACAGAGGCGCTCCGGACTGCCTGCTTCATCTGCAGGCAGGACCAATCAGGAGAGAGGTGAGGTGAGTTTTGAGCTCTCGCGGGGGATTACACTGCGCGGGCTACGTGGATTTTACTGCTCCGTTGTACTGGATACGATATTCTACAGCAGGTGAGCTCTCTAGTGTGTGTGTGTGTGTGTGTGTGTGTGTGTGTGTGTGTGTGTGTGTGTGTGTGTGTGTGTGTGTGTGTGTGTGTGTGTGTGTGTGTGTGTGTGTGTGTGTGTAGGGGCATCTGGCTGGGTAGGAGGCATTAAATTAGCTTTGGGATCAGAGTTAGAAACTCCACTGGAAATGAGCCTGGTGCAGCAATAGGTATCAATTCTAAACTTACTCCCATAACTGAAGAAAGCTTTTGGAGCTGGTAGTGAGTAGTGACACTGAATTCCCACATGGCCTTGTACTACTTGATAGCTTGAGGGTTTTAATTATAGTTTTAAGTCCCTTTTATAATGGGGGAGTGGAGATTTGTTGCAGATAGCTTAAAGTTACTTCTTTTTGCTGTAAAGCTTGCTTGCATGGTAACTCCACCATATGGGTTACATTTTGATTATCAATATTCTTATGGCAATTGGGAATAGAATTCTGAAGAGTATGGAATGGCATTGGGTACAAGGTTATTAGGAGAACTGCGCCATTTGAAGTTGTCAAAAAAGGTCTGCAAATGGGGGGGGGCATTATTTTACAGCAGCAATTCCAAAACTGTGTTCCACAGACCCCTAATGATGAATTCTAGAGGTCCATGGAGTTCCATTTCTCATTTCTGCAGCAACCAACCACCTATATTAACAAAGAAAAACTTCTGTGTCTTCCTCATTCATAGCTAACCAGCATTTTTACAGAGGAATGACGAGTAATAACTTCCGCATTTGCGGCTGATGCAGAACTGCTTGCTTGCTCTATGTTTTCTGTCTGGCTGTTGGAATGTGGAGGGAAATTTAAACGAACTGTTACTTCTCCCCCAGTCAGACAGTTAACGTAGTTGTTTTATGCTGGTTGGTTCCTTTTACCAGTACCGCAGGGCTGATCAAGACTATCGTTTGGAAAGACCCTGAAGGTATTTAATTTTTTTTTTTTTTGGTAAGGCTTGAATAGAAAACATATCTGTCCAGGTTTTTGCCTCATAGTTTTGGTCTGCTTCTCATAAAATTGAGTTTTTCTGGCAAATCCCTGGCAATTCATTGAGGACTGAGCTTTAGACTTTAGATATTTCAGAAAGAAAATTCATAGTAATGCAAAACTTGTTGCCTTGTGCTGTGTGTGTGTAAAATGCCCCCGTTGCTATATACTGGTGGCTAGAGAACACATGGTGGTGTGTAGAGATACTCAGGCTTGAGCCCTGCACTTTGGATGCAGGTGGCAAGGACCTGAATTCCCTACCCACCACCATTTGTAAAACATTTGCAGATTTTTTGCCTCATATTTGTTCTGTTCCTCATAAAATCTGTGGTTTCTGTATCTTCATTTTTCCTTGCAAAGGTCTGTAGGGCAGTGGTGCACTGGTAGCATTGTTGCCTGACAGCTACAGCTTCTCTGGTTTGATTCTTGGCTGGGGTGCCTTCTGTGTGGAGTCTATATGCCTTCCCATCTTACAAAGGTGTGTTTCCCCCTGCTCTGATGAAAACTGGCTTTTGTTCTAAGTCAGACTAGTTTCCTGGTTAACAAATGTTTAAAAATGACAGCAAGCATTTGAATTTCAGACTTCATATTCCTCAGAAAGTAGATGGCAACACAAAACCTTTTATTCTAGCAATTTTCTAAGTTTATAACAGAGATATTTGAAATTTGTCCCTATATTTGGGACTGTATTCCCCCATTATTGGCTTCGTCCAGGTATTTTGTGCTAAGGTTGAGAGCTATGATGAGAACTGAATTCATTGAATGTTTGGGGGTTGTATTCCCCCATTATTGGCTTTGTTCAGGTGTTTTGTGCTAAGAGGTTGACAGCTATGGTGAGAACTGAATTCACTAAATGGTAGCCATTTAAGTTTTAGTCTTCCTCTCTTTCACAAAACAACTAATTTGGCATAGTGCAGTGGTATGTTTCTCCGACAGTTTTGCACAGGGTCTCCTGGGTTCAAGACGTGGCAGTGAAATGTATGGTGGTAACACAGCATTTTATTCTAGTAACTTTCCAACATTATACAAGCAATATTTAAAATGTATCCCTGGTTTTGGGGCTTTTGTCCCCTCCCAATAAATTTCATCTTTTTCCAGATTTCTTGTCCTGCAAAGTTCAGAGATGCAACTGAGTGTCGAGTAGATTTTACAAGGAGCTGAGAGCTGCAGGGGAACAAACGTTTTTAGTGCTGCTTATGCTGCATCTGCTTGTGTTGTTAATAGCACAATAGGTAGTGTACTTGCTTTTGATGCAGAAGGCTGTGTGTTCTACTCCCACACTAAGTAGATGCATTGCTGATACTGTACTATGTTGTAAGGGGGGTGGATGCTGCAGTCCTTTTTGGTGAAGATACCTAGTAACTATGAACCTGTTATCAGTTTGCTATCCATTCCCTATTGCGATATTACTAGCTTATCATTTTTTTTAATGCATGCAACATAGGCAATTTATTCTTCAAGGGCAACAGGCACTTTATTTGTAGATGGAACAATGACATATAAAGTTGTTTGCTAGCAGCAACCTCTTCATTAATTACAGATTTCTTTAATGTGGAATTATTTAGATGACTTTTACTTCTTCGGAGATTGTGCATATTTACTGATACTGGTGGACTGTAGAAGGTTGAGTAGACTTTTATGATGGAAATGTTCTTTATTGGGCAGTTTTGTCAATTTTGTCATTGGTGCATGCATTTTGTTTCATTGTTTACTGGAAAAATGTTCAAAACAATAAATGCCCTCTAACAACTGTACTGTAGAGTACAAGGAATATAATTTAATACAATCAGGAAGGTGTATCAAAGAGCATGTGCATGTTTAGTTTTCAAGGGGCCTATGATTTGAAAACAGCTCAAAGCTAATCTTTATCTGCCACTGGCAAAATCTATTTTCTTTGAATGTGGGTTTCAATGCTATTTCAATGCATGTGAGTTTCAAGGGTAGAGAAGTTTTAATGCTAAGTCTATTTTCATTGTGAGACTGCATTGCTTTGTTTAGCAGATATCTATTAGGGTTTGTGCTGTAAAATGCAAAATAAAACTTTCAAATGAAATCCAAATCATTGCAGAAGTAAAGCAGTATGCACATTACAGTGTTTATGGTAAATGGGATGAAATAACAAAGGAATGGGACATTGGACTGGCTGTAGGGAGGAGGCTCCATTCGACCATGATTTTGTGAGAGGGGAAGGGCAGCAAACTCAGACAGCCCGGTTGAACTATACCTCTCAGCTGTCCATATTTTTGCAGAAGGAATAGATATTTGCTTCTTATTTTTGGTTTGTTCCTCATAAAATTTGTGGTTTTCTGGCAAATCATTTAGGAATGAAGTCACTAAATAACAGACATTGAGTTTCAGACGTCATAACCTTCAGAAAAATGCATGCTAAAGCAAGACCTGTTATTCTATCAACTGTCTTAAGTTTATACAAGAGCAATTTTTAGTAGTGTTCGTATGTTCCCCCAATATATTTGGCCTTGTCCAGATTTCCTGCATTAAGAGGTTGAGAGGTACGTGCAAATCGCTTTATAGAATTAGGAATATCCAAACCCCTCAACTGTTCCATATTTTGGCTCAAAATGTTGCTCTCCCCTAATAATCCCTCCTCAAAATGGCAATTTTGGAAGAAAACGTGGAGGGTTTACAATTATATATAACTGTAATGATCAGAGTTGTAAATTATTTTTATTTCAGAAATGCATGTAGATGCTCTTATTTTGTTAGCTGCTCAAGTTAACAGCGTTAATATTAAAAAGGTGTCCCTTCTTTGACAGATTCCCAGCTGTATTGTGTGGCAATTTTATATTTTTGCATCACATTTTTGGCCTGTTTTTCATAAAATTGTGGTTTTCTGGCAAATTAGTGGCAAATCATTAAAGAGTGAAGTTAGAAAATAATGGCAGGCATTTGAGTTTCAGATTTCATATCCTTCAGAAAATTCATACTAATGCAAGACCTACTACTGTTCTATTATCTTTCTAAGTTTATAAGAGCAATATTTAAAAATTGTCCTTATTTTTGGGCCTGTGTCCCACTTCTATTTCTATGTATGGCTTTGTCCAGATTTCTTGCTCTGAAGTTGAGAGGTATGAGTATCAGAGCCATCAACGTCAGCCAGAGACATTTCAAATTGTGACATACCTGTTGCATCCCACTCCCCATTGTAGTGGCTCTGGATATGTCCAAAGAAGGCAAGGAGCAGTTATGCAGTGGAAGTGTGCAGAGTATTCCCCCATCCAAGGTAGACCATAAGTATGACCATGGCTTTTCATCTGTCCTTGATTTTGCAGAATGTTCTGGTTTTCTGTCATATTTTTATACTGTTGATTTATGCTTCTTATTATTCAGGAAATGCATGCTGTTGCAGTGTCCTGTTGCTCTGTGTTTAAGTAGCAATGCTTTAATGACCATCAGGTAAGCTTGTCGGAGATTGTAAGATGCAAGTAAGCTTTAATAAGCATAATGTTAAAGAATTACCAAATTGAAAGCCTTTTCGTTGTTGCCATGCAGAGAATATTTACATAACTAGATAATGTATAAGCCTTGGGTATTTAAATGCATATGACAGTATTTGTAATAAAGGACAGGATTACAGTATTTTCAGAAGCTCATTACAGCAGTCTTTACCTGCAAACTAAACAGAATGCCAATCTATTATGCGTGGTCCATATCCTGTGCAGAAATCCTTTAAGCAATATATGTTGAGCTTGTTTCTTGTGTGCTTTTCATTTTTTACTTTGATCATGTTTTCCCCATGAAACAAGTAGATAGTTGTCAGGCAGCAGGTCTTTTTTGGATAAGAATCATTTTTACAAGTGGGGGTATCAGAGATTGCTACTTTCAGCATGTTACTTGGTAATTATATAAAGCTGAATATAAATTCTAATTAGAACTGCAGTGCAAGGAGTAGTGGTTTGAGTTGAGTGCTGCTTGTTTTTTTTTTTATACTTGATTTTGACTGGCATTCCAGTAATGTATTTAAAAAGTAATTTATTTTTTCATGCCTCACAACCTGTGTTTCCATCTAGATATTAAGTAAGTTGTCATGTAGCCAATGCATTAAAATATTTTTTTCTTCTACAGTTCATTTTGTCTTGATTAGACTCTTGTAATGACTGTTTGGCACCTAGGGCAGCGTATTTAATTAAAGTTCCAGTTGTGGTTTTGAGCATAGCTCCACCCCTTGCTGGTTGGCCACACCCCTTCCCATTTGCCCAACCCATTTAGCTGTCTCCTGCAGCCCCCTTTTAATTTGAAGTGACCAGCTGCCACCGCAAGCCACACTGCTTCGCTAGAGACGGCTTGCTCCTGTCACCCTTAGGCTTTTGAATACTGGCCAAGGCTCTTGCTACCCCCATAGTGCCTTTTTTAGGCAAGGCTAAAAAGACAAACTCACCATCGTAAATAGCACAAGTAACAAAAATCTGAGGGTAATACTGTTCAATGCTAGAAGTCTAAACCTCAAAATGCATGCACTCGAGGCACTCCTCAGTCTGGAGAAAATTGATATATGTGCAGTAACAGAAACCAGGTTTAAGGCTTCAGAGAGCACCCCAGCACTACCAGGCTACAACTCATACCATACATTTCAGCCATAGAACCCGGACCGAAATACAAAAGGCAGGGGAGTATCCATATTCATCAAGGATACGCACACCTCCAGGTTAGTGGTACAGCACGATGCTTCAGAGATTATCCAGGTGCAACTAACAATGGGCAAAACTGCAATTCAAATTGTAGCTTGCTGCAGATCACCCACCATGTCCCAGGACCCCCTTTCCGCATTTATGGAAACACTGGGTAACATAAAGGTCCTACCAAACACCCTAATATTGGGTGATTTCAACTACTCAAACATTAACTGAGAGAAATACTCAAGTACTAACTCCGTTGCCCAACATTTCCTAGAATTTATAAACTCAAACGCCCTGGAACAACTGGTCAATACTCCCACCAGAGGTGACAATATATTGGACCTGGTCATCACCAACATGGGTGACCGGTGTTCCACACTGGAGGTCAACCCCTCGCTGGTTAAATCTGACCATAAACAAATCACTTTGGATATCCACATTCCGCCCCCACCCCCGGAAAAGAAAACTACAGTGAAAAACTTTTCAAAATGAAACTTCACGTTACTTAAGATGGAGGTGGAAAGTTTCAAAGCCCACATGCTAAAGGATAATGCTGTCCAAGCTGCAAAATCCTTTACTAATGCATTCTACAGGCACCTACAAGAATGCATGGATTGTGCTATCCCAAGCAAAACCAAGACTCACTCCTCTACGAAAAGGAAACCAGTCTGGTGGACTCCTGCCATAAACAAGCTATACAACAGAAGGAGAAAACTAGTACAGAAAAGAGTAAAATCCCAAGAAGGGAAGACATCCCTGATCAGTATCAGCAAGAAACTACCATCCCTCATAAAATCGTCCAAGGCGAGCTTTGAAAGAAAACTTGCCAAGGACTCCAAAGATAACCACAAGGCATTCTTTAGCTATGTCAAGAATCTAAATGGCAATGCTCAGATCTGCTCGGAGTTAGTATAGAATGGTACAAAATACACTGAACCAACCGATATTGCCAACATCCTGGCAGACAGGTTCAGTGCAAACTTCACCCCCCCCACCCCCAAAAGGGCCCATAACCATACCAGAAGAATGTAGAGCCCCTGAAATCAGAGACACTCAGGTTAAAATAGCCCTCTCCAAAGCCAAAAACACAGCATCAATGGGACCAAACTGTGTCCAAGGCTGTGTCCTACATGAGCACAAATATGAACTAACCCCTCACCTAAACACACTAACACACTGTTCAAACTCAGCCTCTCTACAGGCTATGTACCCATAAAGTGGTGCACAGCAACAGTTATTCTGCTCAACAAAGGTGGAGCCACAACAGACCCTGGGAACTATCTTGGTCTGCAAGGCTATGGAGCGCATCATCATGGAACTCATTAACAGAGACATTGGGAGGCTCCAAACACTGAATCCTACCCATTTCAGCTTTGTTAAGGGCAGATCATGCCTCCTAAACCTGGTGGACTTCTCTGAGACAGTTACCAAGGCTATAGATGAGAGAAAGGTGGTATACACAGCCTACCTAGACCTCGCAAAGGCCTTCAACACCACTCTCCATTCTGGTATTATAGGCAAGCTCACCAGCCTGAACATAAACCCCTATGTCACAAGATGGTTTGCCAATTGGCTCATGGACAGAACCCACATGGTGAGAGTTGTGGGAACTAGGTCTGACTCTAAACTGGTTACAAGTGGCATTCCCCAGGGCTCAGTCCTAGGACCCCTCCTGTTCGGCATATTTTTTTTTTTATTTTTTATTTATTGTTCCCGTTTTGTCCAGGTCAAGTTCAGCAGATTTTTCATTGAGCTTCAGAGAGAAATGTCAGATGGATGTCGATGAAAATGAGGAAACGGAGGAAACGAAAGGAACGAACACACATGCACACACTCCACAGAAGAGCCACCCCCACCGGAGAATCGAACCGGTGAACCTCTTGCTGTGAGGCGACAACGTTAACTGCTGCACCACTGCGCCGCCCTTTTATATACTTTTCAGAAGTACAGACAAGCACAGGAGGAGTATGCCTGACCAAGTTCATAGATGACTGCAAACTAGGGGCTATAATTGACTCACTGGCTGACACAGACATCCTCCAAAAGGGTCTCACTGAGACGGATACCTGGTGTCAAAATCATGGCCTCAAGCTAAATGCCAAAAAGTGCATAGTTATTCCCTTTGGAAATAACAAAATACCCACAAACTACCACATAGTTTGTAGTCCCCTAAATAGGGAAAATGTAATAAGGGATATGGGGACTCAAGTAGATAGTAATCTCTCCTTTGATAATCACATTACCAAAGTGGTTAGAAAATCCTTCTATGTGGCCCACCTAATCACAAAAGGGTTTGCATCCAGATTAAAAAAGGTTATTGTGCCCCTCCACTCATCACTCATCAGACCCATCATAGAGTACAATGCCCTATTTGGGATGTACCTTACAAGACACCTGCAACAGCTGGAAAGACCAGAGAAGTACCTCACCAAGAGGATCACTGGCCTCAAACAGATGCCCTATGCAGCTTGACTGTAGAAACTCCAGCTGTACTTGGTTGCATACTGCTTGCTCAGAGGTGATCTCTGCCTGACATACAAGGCCATGTCCAACCCAGAATTGATGGACATCCTCCACCTAAAGAAAACCGTATCCCCTTGAGCCACATGCTCTAGGGATCTAAACCTCACCACAACAGTAAACAGGACACGCTGGAGGGATAGATTCCTGTCCCAGAGACTCCCCATGCTTTGGAACAAGATTCCAATCTACATTAGGCAGAGCTCCTCGCTAGCACTCTTCAAGAGAAACCTTGACGAGTGGATGAGAAACAGAAAGTTTACCTCGGGGATCACTTCAGTGGCTCTGCTGGACAGAGGCTCAGGGAACTAATCTAAGGGGGCGGCTCAGGGAACTAATCTAAGGGGGTGGCGAAAGCCAACACATTCTGTCTAGGCTTATAAATGCCATCAGGCAGATAGCCTAGTACCTACCTATGAACCTATGAACGTATGAATGCTTGAAAATGTCTGCTCAAGACTGAAATGTCAGCTAAAACCTTTCAGTTCTTTTTGGAAATGTGGGGTAGATACAAAATATTTAATTACACTGAGTAGCACTGCAGAGTAGAGAGTGAGAGGACAGACTGACAGACTACATTGAATGCACTTTCAACTGCATTTTATGGAGTTATGTGTACTGAAGACTTGAATTTCAGTATATATCATTACATGCTAAGGACGGTGTCTCACAATCCCTCTGCTAAACTGAAATGAGGAACATATCTACTAGCTATGAAACCAGAATCATGTAATTAGTACACAAAGACTCACATGCATGCAGAAGAACTGGTCTTCAACCTAGATTTCAGTGACTCAGATTCACAAATAAACTGAAACCACTCATACACCAGCTAGAAAGAAAAGGATTGGTAATATAGTGGCAACTCACATTTCCTAGAGGCAGAGATATGTATCCAACAGTCAGAGTTAGACATGCAGTGAATGTAAAACAGAAAAGTGAACACCTGAGGCAGCACTTAAGATGAACAACAAGGCACGGGTCAAGACATCAGCATTGTGTCTCTTGCTAAGAAAACATAGAAAATATTATATCATTCTTACCTCTTTGACAAGACACCAGTGTTATAGATTCCCAAACAGTGAGCAGAACTTTGTTACATTGGCAAACAAGACTGAAGAATGAATTTACACTTTTAAGTGGTATCTGGTGGGACAAGGGATATCTAGGTCAATTAAAAGCATTGGGGTGTTGCATAGGATGCACTAGTGTTGCGTCTATCTAAAAAGGAAAACACATTGTTTCTATTATTCAAGATGTTGCAGTGATTCTCACATAACTAGACACACAACTAAGTTAAACTGTTAAATATGCAACAGAACTTCTGCTGCACAATTTCTGGGAGCCCACGTGTCCTCAGCCTCCTGGCTCATTGCATATATTTTCTACCAGCATAATTTACTAATCTCCAGAAATATCAGCTGTAATGTCAAAGAAATAATTAGAACTCTCTTGATGAAATGCACAATATTAAATGAACAAACAGATGAGTTATTTGTATTTATATGGCAATTCTTTTGGACAAACAAATTGCATGAGAAATCATTTTACATAATACAGCATTTGTTTCAATGGGTATGTTTTGTCTAAGTAGATGACAGAAATAAGTAAATAAGCATCTGCTGGTCATGTTAAATTTAGGAAATATCTAAGATTTCACTAGACTGCAATTTTTTAGGTTCATAGGTTCGTAAACTTCAGTAGATAATAGACTGTTTCTCATGCAGTGGTAGGTACCAGGCAGAAAATTAAGGATTTAAGTGCGTAATAGCAACATAATAGCAGCATTAGGTAATTTATGAACACAAAGGAATTCTATTGGAAAGTGCAGTGATGTTTCAGTTTAGCAAATGAGAGGTAAATAATAGACCATATATTCTAAATACTCATATGCAACCAGATTGGTAGAGAGACAGAAAAACAGATTAGTCACAAAAGCAGATAAGTGATAGGGGTGAAGAAAAAGACAAAAAATCCGAGTTAGAGGATTGAACACATAGAAAAACTAACAGATAGAAACTACTACAGTATACCGATAGTATGATAAAGCTATGAGTAATAATATTAATTCATGTAGGGAAGAATTAATGGCACTATAATGATATTAATAAATCAGAAGTAGTTTAGTACCAAAGATGCAAACAGAGTTTGAAAGCGTGGTACAGTCTGATATAGAATTAGGTTATAATCTCAAGAATACATTTATGACTGTGTTGTGTACTAGATGTAATCTGCTTTTGGCACACCTCACTGCTTTTGTTTTAGTTTACTTTATATTTGTTAACCGGGATAGGACACTGATCCATGTGGACATATTTCAAATTCTGTCTGGGACAAGGAAGGAAAACAAAAAATATATATATTCAAAGGCTTACAAGGTATATAAGTATAGTACAAATAACAGATGCACCAATAAAATTTTCAAGGCATGTGCCTTTGGTTCAGCTAGCAGGTACAGAAAACAGTAGACATTAAGTTTACAGCAGTTATTTACATAGCATTAGAAGATGCATCATTTCTTTTCTAATGTTAGAAATAGGCACTTTACTAAGTGTTTCTGTCCAGCTATTAGCTTAATATTAGATTAGCAGTACAAGAGCTGAGATGTATCAGAGTTAGGAAGAGGATGAACTGACCTTTTGGTTTATGAAGTAAGGTAATGAGAATATGTTGTGAGCAATGAAGCCTTGGCATTTGTTGGTGTTGCTAAGTGATGTGATCAACAAGGTTTGGGTGACTGAATTGCTCTACTCAAAGCATGTACAGTTAGAGATTGTCTGAAGGTAGGTTTTAAGTTTAGATCAAAATTCATGCTAGTTGTCAATATAGGGTGTGGTTAGGACATTGATTGTTGGTACTGGGGACATACCCCTCAAATGTACAGATTTTCACAGAATATCCAGATTTTTGCCTTATAATTTGGTCTGATCCTCATAAAATTTGTGGTTTTCTGACAAATCATTCAGGATTGAAGTAATTAAATAATGACTGTCATTTGAGTTTCAGAATTCCTATCCTTCAAAAAATACATGCTAACACAAAGCCTTTTATTCTAGCAACTTTCTAAATTTATAAGAACCATTATTTTAAAATTGTCCTTATTTTCGAGCCTTTAACATTGTTTTTTACTTTGTCCAGATTTCTTGTGCTAAGAGGTCGAGAGTTATAACCAGGGGATAAGAAGGGAAAAAATGAGCAAAGGTTATTGGTTCACTATCTTACTGTGAAATAAGGAAATAGGTTTGAGGAACTTAAATAAAAGTGAACATAAAAGGAGTGTGGATCTTTACTAGGCTGGAAGCTACTTTGCCTTATTCATGAGTGAATAGTGATGCTCAGTTCTGCGGTCTTGTACCACGAAGCAGCAGAATCAGTTTGAAGTGGTCTGTAGAGAATATAGGTTCTTTTCAGAGGTGGAAGAAATGATTGGTAGACCATATTGTAATTTTCCCAGTAGGATTCCTTAAACTATAGCATTTTTGATATATGAGGAGAGAAAATGTGCATATTAACCAAGTTCAGAACATCATTTTTTTTTAATTTCAGCTCTGATATTTTTGATGTGAACCTGGAAACTGAGGTTCTGTTCTAACCAGAGGCTCAAGTATAAGAAGAACTGAATTGCGGAGAGAGGGTTGTTATTGCAATCTATAATATGCCAGTCTTAGAGAACCAGAACAAGCTTCTGGCTTGTTCTAAAGATCATTGCTTTGATCTTAGAAAGATTAAGGATTAACTTTCTGCTAATAAGCTAGTTATTAATAGTTTTGAGGTTATGTTGGAGATAGGACTTTATTTTGTACCCAGCTGAAATGTCTTTTCTTTCTTATTGCCATTTCCTCCATATATATCTGTGTGGATTTTCTCTTGTTCCCATATCATAAAGACATGCTGGTAGGTTTAAATGGCAATCCTCCAAACTGCCCATAGATGTAGGGATATGTGTGTGTGTGTGTGTGTGTGTGTGTGTGTGTGTGTGTGTGTGTGTGTGTGTGTGTGTGTGTGTGTGTGTGTGTGTGTGTGTGTGTGTGATGCCCCACCACTGGCCCAGTAATCAAGGAGCCTCAGTCCTCATGACTGGCAACAGTGGGGGACATACACACTGGGAGGATGACAAGTACACCCACAGCAAGTGCAACTTCCCTTAAGAGCACAAAGAGATCACAGCCAGTCTGGGGCTGGTTTCTCCCTCTTTCTCCAGATCCCCAATAAGACTCCTCAATGGCAGAGCTAAAGAGTTGAGATCTCAGCTAGTGGCCAAGCCAAGACCTCCAGCACCCTCTCTGTCTAACCAGTGCTTCGCGTCGCCACCCACGTAGCTGTTGCACACACTCTTTGAGATTTGATTAACACATAAAACACAAATGCATACCTGAGAAAGGCTGGCACAGGTTCACTAGCTATGCCTCCTTTTCCCCAGACTATAAGGTAGTTATTACTGCCACCAAACAACTCTTTATCAGCTACTTTAAGGCCCTTAACAAAAGGTGACCAATCTTACTGTGCAATGTTACTATTAATCCAAATGGTAGTTTGACCAAGAACAAGGCTATTAGGAGTGGCACACACAGTGTCAGCAAATAAATATGCAAGTGCTCTCAGAACATAAATATGTCTCTACACAGATCAGCCACAATGAAAGGTTTAAATATATTTAACAATAAATAATAAAAGAACAAGAAAATACTCAGTAAATAATCACCGTTACATCAGAGTTCAAAATCTCAGGAAATACTTAAAACAATAATGCATGTCTCAAATAAATAAAGAAAACATCTAAGCTATACTTTACTATATTCCTGTGTGTATCTAAGAGACATTACTGTACCCTGCTTAACTTACTTACAGTGCCAAGCAAGACAGATGTGGAGAGTGGGTCTTCCAGCTGATGCTGTCAGGTCAAAGACAAAATACAAAATGCTCTACTTCTCTCAAAGAGTTCTTAAATTAATATCCCAAATATTATTGCTGGGTTAGCTAGCAGGATGACATCACTTCTTGTCATCTGACTTTAGCTGCCAGCCTTTAGCATCTACCTTTGAAAAATACATAGTCCTTAGATCTTTGCAGCTGCGGGAAGATATAAAACAATAAAACACTTACAAGACAATGTAAAAGGCTCCCTAGTTTTGTACATCCTGTCTCCTTGCTGCATTGAAACCATCTTTTATGGTGCAGTTATAAAATAATTTAATTTCAACTATTTTTCTGAAGTTTTGCAAGCTAACCTTCTATGGCAGGTTCCCACTGTTAAAATATATACATTTACACAGTTACAATACTTTATATACATTTCTGTTATTTTCCAGTATGATACATCTTTAAGCTCAGTACTCTACAACATATCTTTTCAGTACACATCTATACAAACCATCTTCTATGACATACAGTTCTAATACATTTGTAACACAAACATATGAATCATGTTCATATTCACAAATTACATATGACCATTTAAAAATTTTCAGACAGCTGTGCTGTCTCCCTTTTGTTACACTTCTATATAATTTTGTATTTATTTTATTTATTTGACATTTGTTTACCAGGAAAGTCTGACTGGGTATGAGCCCATTTTCAAAGGAGGCCCAGGGAGAAAAGCTCCACAGTACACATAAAGACAATTAAATTGAACAATGATTACAAATATTAAGACAATAATAAACTAGTACAATATGTGAAATACAATAAAAGAAATTAAGGAAAATATAAAGGCAAGCAATAAAGTTGACCATACATTCTATACAAGGTAATATGCAAATCATCATAATAATAATAATAAAGTAAATCATGTTAATATTCAGAAATGATATATAATTATTTACAAAACTCCAGATAGCTGGGCTGGCAGTATTTCCCTTTGTCACAGCATATATATGTGTTATAGAATACATTCTATCCAGGTTCGGTTCCATGTCTTACACACATTACACACACTAGCATAACCCTTTCTAATCAGTTATTCTGATAAGTCTAGAGCAGGTAGTAAAAAATGAATGATTGTTTTTGCACCTGGCCTCCCCACAATCACTAAACTGCCATCTGCTCATAGCCCATGCATTTCTCAAACTTTGTGGTGCTCAGGGACATTCTTCAAGGTAAAAGAAAACCGAAGATGTATTTTGGTGGGGGAATAACATATCCCCATTATTAGCTGTCAGGCATGGTACAATGCCTGCATTGCTAGATCCGACACTGATACATGTTTCTGTGTAACTGAAGTACCTATCTAGCAGGCTTGCTTCCTGTACACGTAGTGCACATGTGCATTCTAACCCTGTCACAATGGGAAGTAAACCATCCTTACTTGCAGGATAGATAAGTTGATATCAGCTTGTCACTCACTCCTCCCCTACTGATTTCCCCAGTGCATGGACTACTAATCATTCCAAGATCATTTGAGATGTATTCAAGATTCCATCCTTCTGTGTGACAGAGCTGGCTTAAAGGCAGAGAATTTCAAACAGTCTGGGAACTGAATGGAACAGGATTCCATCATACAGAGGAAGTAATGAAAGGCCCTATCTGAAGAGGGGACAACTGTGATTCACTGAACTTGCCTTAGTAAGTGGTCTGAAGATTAAAACTCTATACTAGAAACATACCTTGTCCTGATGCCAGAGTAGTACTTTCAAGTCATCAGACTGTAGTAATTTATGGGAAGTGCATATCTGGTAGAAAAGCCTATAGGCAAGATAAGTCCATAGTGTTACTGACCTACAGTTGTGAGACAGTAGTGAAACTGACATAATTGTGAAATTAGTTAGATTCACTGACTTTATCACTTTGTATGAATTTGATTTCTAACCAAAATGTTGTAAATAAGCTTTACTGAGGTGCCTTTTTATAAGGTCTGAAATTTCCCTTGTTATAGCTGGAGCATCTGGTTCAGGGAGTGCATCATTGGCACCAGAAATAATGGATTTCATCCTGGAGAGTAGCATGCAAACGTTCTATAGATGAGAAAGGATGAGCAGATGTTCTGCAGAGTTATTAGTACTAAATCCACAGGCATTACTATTAGTGATTTGCTGGGCAGAAATTTGATTTCTGCACAGGGATATGAAGGAATTAAAGCACAGATAAATAAGTAAGACAACCTTCCAGAAAGCTTTAGATTCTGTAAGTCTCAGGGGAATAAGGCTAATGTTTATCTAAAGAAGGGTGTTTTTGCAAGTTGTGTGGCATTCTTTTCTATTTTCTTTAGGTTTCATCCATCAGATGCTACAAATGTTGAGTGTTCTTGCAGTCAATAAAACAGTCATATAGTATGAATGACTGTTTAGCTCAGACTCTATAATTATGTGGCCCCTTAGATTACAGGTAAGTCACTTGCCAGCAAGGGTCCTTTGTCCTGATTTTTTTTTATCTGAATGGTGCATGGTTGTTAAGGATGAAGAAAAATGTGAAGGTGAAGAAAGCTACAGTGCCATCTATAGTGCATACTATTTTGACTGGGAGCGAGTCAACAAAGGTGAGTTAAAAGTTTATTCCACCAAGTGTCTAAATGGTCATGGAGTGTATCAAATAGTATTAAATCAGTAGAAAGTTAACAAGAGCATGTTTTGCATATATGTGTGTATATATATATATATATATATATATATATATATATATATATATATATATATATATACTTTTCTTGATCGAAATTTCAAAATCTCGAACAAGAAAAGTAGAAACCCACTTAAACAAAAGTGCAGTACATCGAAGGTGCACTTTCGTAAAAGCTGATTTAACAAATCGGAAAAAAAAACAAAACAAAGTACTACTCCTGCACCCCCCATGTGGGGGGCTGTGCCCCTCACACCCCCCCCTACTTAAATATAATAATTCCGAGATCACACTACAGTGAGGAAAAGGATGTATTTCCTTATTCCCACTGTAATGTGCTTCGGTGACTTGGCTTTTGTGAAAGTGCACTGTCAATGTAGTGCACTTTTGCTTAAGTGGGTTTGATCTTATGTTCATGGGTTCATAGATTAGTACTATGCTAACTGCTTTTGTGAGTCATTTTAAGCCTAGCCAATTAACCTTTGTGAGACTCAAACCCTGCACCTTGTACTTATAGGGATATATATATATATATATATATATATATATATATATATATATATATATATATATATATATATATATATGTATATATGTTGATATGTTGATTTCTAGTAAATCTTGATATATTTGTCATACTTAGCCCAACCCTATCTATATTGAAAATGGTTTCCTATTAGAATAATATTTTAATTAAAATTATTACTTAATTAATAATTTATTAATTTAATTTATTTGTTGATTAATTAATTAATTATTAGAATATATTATTGATAAAGTGGTGACAGGGGAAAGTCTAGTTAAGCAGCATAGAATGATGGTCTGTAGGATGACGTTGGTGATCTTGAAGAGGAGGAGGAGTGTGAAAGCAGTGCCAAGGATTAAACGGTGGAAGTTAAAAAAGGGTGATTGTGAGGTGGAGTTCAGGGAACAGTTAAGAAAGGCACTGGGAGGCAGTGAAGAGTTACCGAATAGCTGGGTAACTACAGCAGAGCTAGTAAGGGAGACTGCTAGAAAGGTGCTTGGTGTGACAGCTGGACAGAGAAAGGAGGACAAGGAGACCTGGTGGCAGAATGAGGAAGTACAGGAGAGTATACAGAAGAATAGGCTGGCGAAGAAGGAGTGGGATTGTCAAAGAGATGCAGAAAGTAGACATGAGTATAAGGAGATGAGGTGCGTGGCAAAGAGAGAGGTGGCGAAGGCTAAGGATAAGGCATATGGAGAGTGGTATGAGAGATTGGACACTAAAGAGGGAGAAAAGGACCTGTACCAATTGGCTAGACAGAGGGACAGAGCTGAGAAAGATATGCAGCAGGTAAAGGTGATAAAGCATAGTGAGGGAAACGTACTCACAAGTGAGGAGAGTGTGTTGAGTAGATGGAGGGTCTGATGAATGAAGAGAATGAGTGAGAGAGAAGGCTGGATGATGTGGGGATAGTGAATCAGGAAGTGAAACAGATTAGCAAGGAGGAAGTAAGGACAGCTATGAAGAGGATGAAGAATGGAAAGGCTGTTTCCCAGATGACATACCAGTGGAAGCATGGAGGTGATTAGGAGAAACGGCAGTGGAATTTTTAACCAGATTGTTTAATGAAATTTTGGAAAGTCAGAGGATGCCTGAGGAGTGGAGAAAAAGTGTTTTTGTACCTATCTTTAAGAATAAAGGTGATGTGCAGAGCTGCAGTAACTACAGATGGATAAAATTGATCAGTCACAGCTTGAAGTTATGGGAAAAAGTAGTGGAAGCTAGGTTAAGAAGGGAGGTGATGATTAATGATCAGCAGTATGGCTTCATGCCAGGAAAGAACACTACAGATGTAATGCTTGCTTTGAGAGTGTTGTTGGAGAAATACAGAGAAGGTCAGAGGAGTTGCATTGTGTCTTTGTGGACTTAGAGAAAGCATATGACAGGGTGCTTAGAGAGGAGTTGTGGTATTGTATGAGGAAGACGGGAGTGGCGGAGAAGTATGTAAGAGTGGTACAGGATATGTACGCGGGTAGTGTGACAGTGGTGAGGACTGCGGTGAGAGTGACAGATACATTTAAGGTGGAGGTGGGATTACATCAAGGATCAGCTCTGAGCCCTTTCTTATTTGCAGTGGTGATGGACAGGTTGACAGATGAGATCAGACAGGAGGCCCCATGGACTATGATGTTTGCAGATGACATTGTGATCTGTAGTGAGAGTAGGGACCAGGATGAAGAGACCCTGAAAAGGTGGAGATATGCTCTAGAGACGAGAGGAATGAAGGTCAGCAGGGCTAAGACAGAATATATGTGTGTAAATGAGAGGGAGGGTAGAGGAAGGGTGAGGATGCAGGGAGTAGAGATGATAAAGGTGGATGAGTTTAAGTACTTGGGATCAACAGTTCAGAGTAATGGTGAGTGTGGAAGAGAGGTAAAGAAGAGAGTACAGGCAGGGTGGAATGGGTGGAGAAGAGTGTCAGGAGTGATTTGTGACAGACGGGTACCAATAAGAGTGAAAGGGAAGGTCTACAAGAGGGTAGTGAGACCAGCTATGTTATATGGGTTTTAGATGGTGGCATTGACAAAAAGGCAGGAGTCAGAGCTGGATGTGACAGAGTTAAAGTTGTTAAGATTTGCACTGGGTGTGACTAGGATGGACAGGATTAGGAATCAGTATATTAGAGGGTCAGCTCAGGTTGGACAGTTTGGAGACAAAGCAAGAGAAGTGAGATTGCATTGGTTTGGACATGTGCTGAGGAGGGATGCTGGGTATATTGGGAAAAGGATGCTAAGGATGGAGCTGCCAGGTAAGAGGAAAAGAGGAAGGCCTAAGATAAGGTTTATGGATGTGGTGAGAGAGGACATGTTGGTGTGACAGAGCAAGATGCAGAGGACAGGAAGAAATGGAAACAGATGATCCGCTGTGGCGACCCCTAACGGGAACAGCCAAAAGAAGATGATGATTGATAATATATTAGAATATATATTAGTAATCTTTTAGAATCCTAATGTCTATTATTTTTCTTAGTTTATCGTCACTGTTATAATACTGTTAGGTAGTTTTGTATTATATATTAGGTTTATGTAGTTATGTAGTTTTGCATTAATGTTTTTGTGGAGCTTTTCTCCCAGGTCTCCACTGAAAAAGGGCTCCGGCCCAGCTGGACCAACCCGATTAACAAATGTCAAATAAATAAATAAAATAAATTTGAATGGCAAGATCTAGCACTTCAAGTACTGATATTTAATTAAATTTCAGACCGAACAAATACAGTCCCTCTCATATTTCAACTACATTTACAGTAAATCTAAGATCACTGCACAGCAGAGTGGATGAATACTGCAAGGTTCTTTCGTCTTACACTTACTTTGTATTCCGCCAGATCAGTGACTGAAGTTTCAGAAGTCTGAGGATCACAATTGTTGTCCACAGAATTTCAACAGGGACCCAGTGAGGGTTGAAAATCACCCAGCAAAATTAGTTTACTCTACTTATGGAAGCTGTTCAGTCAATTATGTGGGAAATGAAAAACTTAACTCTTTGAGGGTTTAGGTATATAAAACTAAGGATATGTTTTTTTTATACCATCTACTGTCATTTCAATTAATATTCTTTCTCTTCTTTCCATAGCTGGCGGCTGAACAGACAATATGAAGATCCAAATGTGTTCAACACATAGTTATACAAACTGCCATTGTTTTCTTTTGGCTTTCATTTATATGGCGGGGTTGGGGGGGTAATATTAACCCAGCAGGTACTATGTGACAATAATAGATTTCAATAACAATAAGGAGTTTAAGACAGATTTCAATAGAAATGTGAATCTCAGTGTCATACAGATGGGTGCTCCCATGGATTTCATGCAATACATTTGTGATTATTCTGACTTTATTGTGGATGTTATCTCACAGCATGGTATTTCAGTAAAAAGCATTTGCTGTAATGAATGAATGATTTTCTTTTTTTATTTTTGCCTCCCCTCCGTGACAATGCTTGATGGCTCTTCTGCCTTAACCCAGTTGTCCAATTTGTTCCAGGGGGACATGAGCTAGGCATTCCAGTGCTTATAGACAAGAATCCTGCAGTCCATTTTTTCTGACCAGAAATCCCAGTCAACCTTCCATTCCTCAACAAATGTCAGGTGGTAGGAAGTAGGCCAGTTTGCTGGCCCTGGTGTGACAGCCTGTCCTCTGACTCTGGGAGCACCCCTCCATCTAAGGAGCTCCTTTGAAAGAAAGCATGCCTCTGCATGCCAAATTCCCCTTGGCTACATAGCTCAGATGCATTATTGACAGCGTGGGCTTGGTAGGCTCAAGCTCCACTTGGTGAATACGTAGTGCTCCTGTTTGGTGTCACCCAAATGTCAAGTCACCACCAGAATGGACTGTTTAGGTTCAAACTCCACTTGTTGAATACCTAACGATCCTGGTGGGTGTCACCCAAATGTCAAGTCAGAACCACCAGCGTGAACTCATAAGGCTCAAACTACACTTGTTGAATACCTAGTGCTCCTGCTAGGTGACACCCATGTGGCAAGTCAGAACCACCAGCGTGAACTCATAAGGCTCAAACTCAACTTGTTGAATAGCTAGCGATCCTGCTAGGTGTCACCCATGTGTCAAGTTGGAACTACCAGCATGAACTCATAAGGCTCAAACTACAATTGTTGAATAACTAGTGCTCATGCTAGGTGACACCCATGTGACAAGTCAGAACTACCAACGTGAACTCATAAGGCTCAAACTACACTTGTTGAATACCTAGTGCTCCTGCTAGGTGACACCCATGTGACAAGTGGGAAACACCAGTGTGAACTCATAAGGCTCGAACTACACTTGTTGAAAACCTAGTGCTCCTGCTAGGTGACACCCATGTGACAAGTCAGCGCTACCTTCCCTCTCCCAGGATGGATGAGCTGGCAGCAACTACTCACTCACATCCTCCCTGGTCAGCATCTACAGTCACCTGATATTCTAATCAAACTTGACTCACCAACACTGTAGACAGACTTTATCCTTGTATGCCATGGAGTTGGCCTTAGAATGATTGAATTCTTGTTTGGAAAACTGAAGAATGATCTTAGATGGAGAATGTCACCTGAAATAAGTAACAGGAAAGGTTTACAGGTGTTCTTGATACAGCAATGTAACGGATAAGAAGCTGAAACACATCTCAGAATTTTCTCCAGACATTTCTTTTTAGCATGTTTATCATAGTAATGAGCATGGCATAGTACTGTTAAGACTGTGAACATGCTTTTTAAAAAGGACATGGTTAAATATGGATTATTAATGGGAATAAGATTTAACTGTTATACAGCTGAGGATGGAGCAAACCTTTATATAAATGCTGCAGCTTCCACTAAAACAAATTGCTTTTGTAACATGACTTAATCCCTGCAAGTAACTGTGTATGTAATAGCATTTGCAGGATGAGAATGTGTATAAATTCAAAATGAGTTGTAATAATTTACTAATGGATCAAAATGCAACAAATAAGTCTTAAAATAAAATTTGAAATACTTTACATCAAGAATGAAGTCTATGTCTACTGTAGATGATTAAACTTATTAATATGATGTCTCCAGTTTCTGTTTGAAAATGTGGTCCCATGACTTTACATAATATCCTTAATTGTGCCCTCATCTGCAGGTACCGGGATTAAATTTGTACTTGATGTATGACATAGGCATGGTATATAATATATTTTACCTCCTAAACATGTATGCACCTAGATTCCAGATCATCCAGTAACAGTAATTTCACTTTAGATGCAGTAATAGCAATGAATTCCATCGGGCGGCCACGGTGGTGCAGCAGTTAGCATTTCTGCCTCACAGCAAGAGGTTCTCTGGTTTGATTCTCAGCTGGGGTGCCTTCTGTGTGGAGTCTGCATGTCCTCCCTGTGGTCGTGTGGGTTTCCTCCGGGTGCTCCGGTTTCCTCCCACATCACAAAGACATGTTGTAGGTAGACTGGACACTCTAAATTGGCCCTAGGTGTGAGTGTGTGCATGTGTGTGCCTTCTGTGGAAAGTTGGCTGCCGGGCTGGCAACTTGACACTGTAAAACTCCACTGCCAATCATGAGCAGACAGGTGATCTGCTGTGGTGACCCCTAACCGGGAAAAAGCCGAAAGAAGAATTGCAATGAATTCCATCAGAGCCATGCCTGCCAACTCTTTCTTTGACAGAGGGTTGTACAAAATTGTTTCACAAATATTAGTACCATTGCTTGCCACAGACATAACTTGTACTATGTTTGCCATATTAGCATTCTTTGAGTCCTTGGATATCAAGTGTTCCCCAATTGTTTTAGCTTGCCTTTTTGGCAAAAACATATTATTCTAAGTCAGCAAGAGCTAGTACAAATTTTCACAAAGTGACACATAAGCAAACAAATAAATAAAATGCAAATATGGTAAAAAAAATTGTATAATAAATTCATTTAAACATATTTATAAAATATATTTTCCTCAATTTTCTTTAAGCTTTATATGTGTTTAAACTTGAGCAAGATCAACAGCTACTGTCAAACTACATTGTTAATTTTGCTTAGGTGAGGCACAGAGCTTCATGTCATTTGGTGACCTGAAGAGATAATGATAAACCAAAATCACAAAATGTGAGCCTACACTGGCTCATGCTTCTTAACCATTTTGTTTTGTAATATAGTTTAGTGCTCTTCCCCTAATATACAGAGTAGATCATAATGGCCGTTATGCCATATACAGCTGTGAAAGTTTTAGCAGTCAAGCAGAGGTTTAAAATATCTTAAATGTCAAAGCGATTCGTATCCTTGACTACTGATCCGAGATGGTGAGTCATTGTGACTGAACTGTTGCTCTGCCAGCACTGAATACATTGAATAACATTTTTAATAACCTAGTAGTACTTAAACAGCAATCTTAAAATGCAGTCAAGGTGGCATATCTTACTGCTTTATTTTCTGCAGAATCTTGACTTGCATGCGTTCTAAATAGGGGACAGACACGCTCCTTTTCTGGAAATCCTTGTATGATTAATGACAATACATAAACATGAGCTAGAATTTTGAAACAACCTTAATGCATTTCATGTGCAAAAAAAATAGTGTTTTATTCTGTTTTCAACAGAAATACATTTGAGTTGATCAATACATTTAGGTAGCGAATCCTGTAGGACATAATTTTCAAAAATCATAGGAAAGTAAGTGTAAGCTTATTAAAAGACATTTTGTTATAGGAAGAGTGAGCTGTAATATTTTAATCAATAAAGGTAAGACTGTACTAGAAATATTTAACAATTTGTGTTGGAAGAAGCAAAATTGTTCTCAATGCTGTATAATAACCATATTCTCTAATGAATAATTTTCACATAATTAGTACATAAATGAAAGTCAGAATGGGGTCAAATTGTATTCCATAGTGTTCAAAGTTATCAGGTACATCAAAACCTTTCCTATAAACCAGCTTCTGCTGTATTTCAGTTGGAATGCCATGATCAGAAGTTTAAAAAGATACCACAAGAAATCAGATATTATTCTGTGCAAGGCAGTAACAGATAGGAGTATTCAGAAAGATTCATCATACTATCATGCTACTCTAAATACCATAGAGTATTCTATGTAAGGCAGTAACAGATAGGAGTATTCAGAAAGATTCATAATACTATCATGCTACTCTAAATACCATAGAGTATTCTGCGTAAGGCAGTAACAGATAGGAGTATTCAGAAAGATTCATAATACTATCATGCAACTCTAAATACCATAGAGTATTCTGTGCAAGGCAGTAACAGATAGGAGTATTCAGAAAGATTCATAATACTATCATGCTACTCTAAATACCATAGAGTATTCTGTGTAAGGCAGTAACAGATAGGAGTATTCAGAAAGATTCATAATACTATCATGCTACTCTAAATACCATAGAGTATTCTGTGTAAGGCAGTAACAGATAGGAGTATTCAGAAAGATTCATAATACTATCATGCTACACTAAATACCATCGAGTATATAGCACAATGCTGCCCATTGTTAACTCTGTATACATGAGTTCTGGCAATACAATGTCACATGGGGCACAGGGTTGCATATTAAAATATAATGGCTGTCAGCAGTAACCATGCTGCTGTAATGACCATGCTATGGGAGGTCAAGTGCCCAAACAGAAAGTGGCAAGGAGGTGGTATGTCTGATATCACATACTTTCACACATGCACTGAAGCACCTCATAGCTGAAATACAGGCACAGTCAGCAGCCCAAGCAGGGCTACCACAGTAAAATGCCAAAGCTTGTGCTACTAGTGAGAGACAGAGATTAGGGAAAGAGACAGCCAACCTCATCACAGAAAGCTGGGGGGGCAGCAAAGTCAGAAATGAGGAGAGCAAGCAGAGGAACACACAGAAGCTAATATGAAGGGAAACGAAGGAAAAGGGGCATATTTTTATGGAACAGGTGCCTGTTTTCCATTTTCAAAGAAAGGTAGGGGGAGGAAACAGCAAGGTGCAAGTGCAGAGAAGAAGGAGGAAATGGGTAATGAAGCAGGGGCAGACAAATATACAGTGCAGATAAAGTATTTACACAAAGTGGGGGCATCAGTAGAGAGAAACAGACTGACAGAGGGAGGACAACAGTGATGAGAAAGACTGAACAACAAAAAGCAGCTAGAGAATGACACATAAGGGAAGGGTAATGCTTCATTCAGAATTGGTGAAATGGATGGGGCATCTGCTTGACTGACCCAGAGGGGAATCAACTCAGTTGTCAGTCATCCCCATGACTGACATTACAGGCAAGCACCACCTCTGGTGGCCTAATGGACAGGGCTAGTCAGTCAGCCATGAAATTCAATCACCCATACAAGGGGAAAGACTAGTGCCAATGCAGGTAACCAGCTGCTGCTTCTATGCAGTCTTCAACAGCCACTGCACTAGGTGACAGATGAAGACTCCTCTGGACCAGTCTCAGGGTAGGAGCCCTCACCCTCCATCCTGAGAAATGGCCACAGAGGCTACCAACAGGCCATGTGGCTCACCTTCCAGAGGATGACCTATATCAGCCTGCAGAGAGACAGGCCTTGGGATTGCTGAGAAGACAGCAACAAGCATGATCCCTGATGCAGAGGTAGGAGGCTACTGCCTCACCTTAACATGCACCATGAATGACCCTTTAGAGAGAGAAAGTTAAAAAAAGAGAGAGAAGCAGATTCAACAGATCAATAAATATTTATGACAATTTATTAAAACAGTAGAGTGCAGACAGCAGTAAACTATACATCTCTGCTAACTGGAGAGCCTCTCACATCTCTTTAGACAGGCCATCCAATTGGATTCCATCTCCTCAGCTGTTCTATAACATAGAACAGACAGTAATCAGTGCTAGGTATCCCTGACAATAGAAGTCAATTACAGCAACAAGTAACAGGACAAATATACTCTGCCAAACCAAGTACAGAACTCTTGCAATATTAAGTTGGTTCCCTATCCCTTTCCATTATTTTCCACTGGTGGAGCAGGTCCAGGTGGCACCTACACAAGTCAATGTACCTGTGCCTGCACTGCTTTCCAGACAGAGCGACGTCACTGGCAATACTCAGCATTCTGGCAAACTGGTGTGAGGTAAAAGGGGGGAATCATACTGTCAGAGCAGCTGCACCCCATAGTCCCTGGGCATCAGGTGCAGGAACATTTTTGTCTCCAGGATGCACCATACATGAGCACTGATGAAACTAGTGGATGAGGACACCATGTCAACTCTGCAGGTCAGAACAAAGACAATGATAGCCAGTTTTATGTATAGAGGCCATGTCCACTCGGCAGGTTATAAAAGAGGAAATTAGTCTACATCTTGTAGACTGGACATCATCTGACACTCACTGTTGGGCAGCATGTTTGCATAATGCAAATTATCACTAGATGGACAGGTATAGATATGAGCTTCACAGTGGACATACATGCACATGTGCACCATACATATGATCTCCCAGCTGGGTGCCAGGCAGAAAACAGCATGGTACCTCTTACTGTGATTGTTAATGTACCCCATCATTGCTACATTTCAGAGACAATCCCTATAAATCACTTCTGGGACCCCCCCCCCCCGCTTGATATAGTTAAGCATAATAACTGTGCTATGATGCCCGTTCTAGCGCAATAAAAATCATGGTTGTCACATTATGGAACACTGTGATATGATGAGCACCTTGGGATTAATCCCTACATCACTCAATGGGTTGCCAACTGGCTTACTGACAGAACCCACACTGTAAAAGTAGCTGACTCCAAATCCAGCTCCAGACAAGTGACAAGTGGAGTACCGCAGGGTTCAGTCCTGGGACCTCTCTTGCTTGGCATATACTTCTCTGAAGTACAGGCCAACACTAAGGGACTCTGGCTAACAAAGTTCATAGATGACTGCAAACTGGGAGCTATTATTGAATCCCCAAATGATGTCGATACTCTACAAAAGAGCTTTACAGAAACAGATGCTTGGTGCCAGAGCCATGGGCTCAAGCTCAGTGCCAAGAAATGTATAATTATCCCCTTTGGGAAAAAACATGTACCCGTGAATTACCACATAGGTGGCAGTACACTAAACACCGCAAGTGTGATAAGAGACTTAGGGACACAGGTGGACAGTGGTCTCACCTTCAATAACCACATCGCCACAACAGTCAGGAAATCCTTCTATGTGGCACACCTCATCACTAAGGGCTTTTCATCCAGAAAAAAGGAGGTCATTGTCCCACTGTATTCATCCCTCATTAGACCCATTATAGAATACAACTCTCCATTTGGTATGTGCCTCTCAAGATATCTGCAACAACTGGAAATGCTGCAGAAATACCTCACTAAAAGAATCACAGGCCTAAAGCAGATGCCCTATGCTGACCACCTTAAAAAACTCCAGCTATACTCTGTCGCATATCGTCTACTCCGAGGCAATATCTGCTTAACATACAAGGCCATGTCAAACCCAGAGCTGTTGGACATGCTACACTTAAAGAAATCCCAATCCCTCAGAGCCACACACTCCAGGGATCTAAACCTTGTCATCACAATAAACAAAACATGATGGAGAGATATGTTCCTGACCCAGAGACTCCCCAGACTCTGGAATAGACTGCCCATACATGTCAAGCAGAGCGCCTCTTTGGCCCTCTTCAAAAGGAACCTTGATGATTGGATGGGAGAAAGGAAATTCACCCCGGGGATCACGTCAGTTGTTCTGCTAGACAGGGGTCCAGAGAAGTAAATAGTGTGGGAAGAAACAGCCAGGGAATTGTTATAGCTACGCTTGTATAGGCCCTAGGGCCAATAGCCTAGTACCAACCTATGACCATACAACAGACTGTACTGCCATATAGATAAACTGACAGCTGACAGGACAAATGATACTGGACCTCAGGACTGCAAGGAAGCAACAGGAATAGATCCTGAGCAGAAAAGCGTGCAGGTGTAATATAACAAATGGCATGACAGAGAACTGTATGTGTGGGAAGAGATCACTTCCACAGGAAACAGAATACAAGGTCAGGACAGGTTGCATGCCTACTGTGGGGTGAGGCACACCCTGACAAGGAACAGGGTGCAACTTCAGGATAGGTTACATCTTGGATGTAGGATGTCCCTTACCCTTATATGAAACAGGGAACAAAGTCATGTTGGGTTAATGCCTTGATATGCAGGGTTTGCAACAGCATACCATGTGCACACACAGTCTAAATGTTGTGCTCGGGAGCATGTCAGGCTTCTTTTACAGACAGACAGATCTGTAGTTACCAAATATTGGGCTGGGGGCAGTACTGAGATATTGTTGACCGTCATGGACAATCATGCATACACATAGACTGATCCACATGTGTATTTGTCATTGGATCAAGACAATACAGAAGCTGAAATGTTCACTGTATTGGCAACAAAAGTCCTGCTACAGGCAATATGTACACATGGCAAGCATATCCTTGAAAAGGGTAAAGCAGACAAGGCCTTCTGAGAGCAAGTTTGACAGGGATTGTTACGGGACATTAATCTCATGGGTGGCCATAACACGACAAGAGTAAGGGTGCTGGAATGCAGAAGTCAGGGTTTTTATTAAAAGAAAGAGGGAGTGCAGGAAAAGTGAAAGATAGAAAAGTAGGTGGGGCCTTGACAGCAATATGGGTGCAGTCAATGACCTCTAAGACCACAGGAAAATGGGTTATGTTATAGAATGTTCACATAACAGTAGTTTTCTCTTTTACTTTCTGGGAGAATCATATAAGCTTTTCCACTTGCTGAAGCATCATATCAAGTAACTGGTACATGATATACAAGGCTGATGTCAGCAATACTCCTAACATGTCCTAGGTTGGATACTGAAAGGTCCCTATAGCAAGGGTGGTTAATGCAACACAAACCTTCAGGTCCACTACAAAAGCAGTCAATGCATTCCCTTTTATTCCATGTGAGGCCAGCACACGCCTACTAAATCCTGTACGGTGTCTCTGTCCACACAATAGCAACCAACAATGTCCTAGCCCTTGTCATGGGGTGATGGTGTATTAACTACTGGCAGAACACGTATGACACAGAGGGCAATGAGGTGCAGCATCATGGAAGCTGGCTACAAAGTCAGCCACTCCTGCACGATGCTCTTCTAATACTGACACTACTAGCGTCATAATGCAAGTGAAGCTTCTGTACACTGCAACATTCTGGCATTCAGAATAAATGGCTACTATGCTCATCACTCATATTTTATATATTTCTGAATCTATGCGCCATATTTGATTCCATCATTTGTATACCCAGCGGCTTTGATTAGCATGTTGACATTCATTTGTATGCAGCGCATATGGCACTATTTCTGCTGCAGCATGGGTCGATCATGTTAAGCGTTTTCTGAATTGCCTTCTTCCTGTGTGTCACCACTGACCACTCAATTTTACATAATGTTGTGTGATTTTATTTCTAAATGTCATCTATATACTTGTCTTTTTATTTTAGTGTGTTCAGTCCCTATTATTGCATCCTGATTTCTTCTGTTTCTGTTCTAACTTTTGTTTGTTCCTTTTACATATTTTGTTCCTTCCCTGATACTCAACTTTATGGTCCTGAGAATGATGGCACTGCTTTGAAGAGTTGGGCACTTATTTTTGTTCATGTATATATTTCTGTCATGCTCAGTTAGGCAAGTAATGTCAGTCAACAGCTTAACTGCTTGTTGAGTACCATATGGCACCTTAATTCCTCAGATCATCTAAGACATTCCATGGGTTTAAGAAAACCTTACCTGACTTATGCTACCCATAAGAAATCCACAAAATTAAGCAGACCAGGAAACACTCACTCTGCTGCCTGGATTCATCCATTGTTGCCCTGCAGTATGACCCTGGCACATGTGCAAAAGTAGTGTAAGGGTATGCCATTATGCAGTATCATACTTAAGAGGCATTTGCAGTAGGGTAATTACTTGTAAAATCAGCAGTTTGCAGTACACCAGGAAGTGGAGGTTGGGTCAGATGAGGAGCCAGTGGAGGATCCAGCAGAGGGGGGGCTGACCGTGCCACATGGAGACAGGCACAATATGCCAAGGCACTAGCAAAGAGGCATTAGCATGCACATAACTTCAGAACACAGTAGATAAAAGTAAAGCAGATACACAACAATAAAAGTGATGCTTGCAAAGCCAACACCAGGCTGTGCATATCCATGCAGAGGATGGTCATGCTGTGCATCAGACATAAGCAACCCATGTAAAAACATACATAGGTAGTACAGAGTTATCATTATTTGCACGGGTGGGAAGGGGAGCTCAGGACCGGATATTTTTAAAGAGAAATATCAGTGCTGAGGATTATGAAAGTAAAACTTGCTGTTGTGCATCCTGTCAGTGTTGAAGGACTTTATAGGTTCATCGGTATATACTAGGCTAACAACCACTGGGCCTTTTATAAGCCTAGTCAAGCATCCCAATTGTATCCGGTAAGTTTATGTGCCACAGAGGTTATTTTAAATGGTATATTAATCTAGGACAAGATTCACAGGTTACCTGTGTCCGTTAGAGACATAGGTGCTAGACCTGGGGTGTGTTTCTGATTTCTCATCCACTGGTCCAGACTTATCTTGAACAGGATTAGGGAGGTGCTCTGCTTCACATGGATGGGAAGTCTGATCCAGAAAAGGGGAACTCTCTGAGACACATACCTGTCCCTCCAATGTGACCTATTTATTTCACAGCAAAGTTTAAATCTCTAGTATGAGTAATTCGAATGCTATTGTTTTGTAAATATGCAAAAGCTCCATCAGAGCGGGATCCAAGGATGTCTTGTATGCCAGGCATATATAGCCTCTTAACAGTCAGTAGTAAAAGTATAGAGATAGGACTTTGAGGTGATCTGCAGAGGACATGCTGTTATTGCTTTGTATTCTTTTTGTGCTGAACCTCTGGGGATGTTCCAGTTGTTGCACGTACCTAGTCGAGTACATATCAAAGGGAGCTTTGATGGGCCTGATGAAGGCCAAATACAATGAAATGATGACTTCCTTGAATGTAGATGATTTGCTTATAAGTTAGGCAACACAGAATTATTTCCTTACAACTATAGACACATGGTCAAAAGCCAGGTTACTGTCTGCATACGTACCCATCTCCCTGACTACTGGTTGTACTCTCACGGGTGTATTATTGATAAGGTGATTTCCATGGGGTGGCCGACTTTCCAAGGGGTACTATTATGCATTTCTTAGCACTGAATATTAAGTCATGGCTTTAGCATCAGTCATTTGTTTGTTTTAGTCCTTCCTGCAGGATGTTAGTATCCTGAGGGGATTCTATGACTGCTCCTAGTTTGCAATCATCTGCAAACTTGGGCAGGCAGAAGCCCTTGACATTGGTCTTGAGTTCTGAGAAGTAGATGCCAAAAAGGAGTTGATCCAGCACTGTGCACTGAGGGACTCTTTTAGTGACAAACCTCTTTGTGGAGATGGTCTCTCCTTCCCTAAATTCCTGTTTCCTATCTGACAGTCATCTGTCTAGCCAGCATGTAACACAGGGGTTTATGCCTATATCCATGAGTTTGTTTACAATGTCTAAGTGGGGTATTTTATCAAATCCCTTAACCGGGTCAAGGTAGGTGGTTTGTACCATTTTGCCTCATACATTGAATTGGTGATTTTTCTCAAAGAAGTCTCCCAGGCTGAGTAGGCATGATCTGCCCTTGACAAAGTCTAATTGGATTGGATCTAGTGTTAGAAAGTTTTCTATGCCCTTAATCATTTCCATGATAATTCTTTCCTTGGATTTGCATATTACACTAGTCAAACTTATGAGTCTGTAGTTCCTGAGGCTTCACTGATGGTCCACTCTTGCGCAGAGGGATTACCACTTCAGTTTTCCATTCAAGTGGCAAAAAGCCTGTCTGGAGGCTGTGATTAAACCATGACTCCAGTGGTCCTGATAGGTTATGTTTTGAGCTACTTAGAAGGCATCATGGGATATTATTGGGGTCCAACAGTACAGTGTTTTTGGCTTAGAGAGGGCATCTAGGACCGTCTATCTAGTGAGTGTTCAGAGGGCTTTATTGGATGGTATTTCCAGGGGGTCAGCGGGGGGGGGGGGCACGGGATAAAATTCGGGCTGAATTTGTTGGCCAGCAGATTTGTTATATCCTCCAGCTCTGTGTAGTTGGCTCCATTTGCAAACAGTTCTGCACACACTGCCTTGTGTTGCCTTTGAGGTTTTGGACATAGCTAAATAAAGGCTTGTGGTTGTCCTATGCCTGGGAGGCTATCTTTACCTCACATTTGGCTTTAGTAGACTTAATTTGTCCTCTTAGTTGTTTGTTTAGATTGATGAGAGTTTTTATCATAATGGGTGTAACACTTCCTAATCTTGGCCATGACTTATTTTCTTTTGTTTTACAACATGTTTATGTTCATAGTATCATAGGATCATAGGAGGTTACTAGGCTAATAACCCCAGGGCCCTTACAAGCCTAGACAAATTCAACCCGTGTTCCCAAGGGTGTCTGGTTCAAGCAGACTCTAAAATCACCACCTATTGCCCCTGTCCATGAGGGACACAAGTGGAACCCCTAGGATGAATTTCCAGTTACCCATCCAGTCATCCAAATTACTCTTAAATAGGGCCAATGAGGGGTTTGGTTTAACATAAATAGGATGCTTTTTCCAAAGATGGGGCAACCTCTGTGAGGCAAATCTGTCTCTCCAGCAAGTTCTTTTGATGTCACATACCAGGTTAAGGTCCTTTGAGTGAGTGACCCATGTGCCATTTGACTTGCGAATGTGCAGCATTTCCATTAAAGCTGGGTCAGAGACTGCACTTTATGCAAGGCACAGTTTGCTTCTGAGCAGTCTGTATGACACAGAGTATGTGGAAATGCATAGAGAAAGCTAAAAACAGTAAACAGTCATACTGAAAGAAGGAGTTATGCCAGACACAGTCTTGCACTGCCCTTTTATAGTGTGCATAGTACCCTAGCAGCCTGCAAGGTTTCAGCCTCCAAACTATACCACTCTTGGAGAAAACCAAGGTTTCACCCTCTACTTTTCTCTATATATATAAGTGTAAAACACTGTGTAAAAAGGTCACACAGACAAACCAATCAGTGAAAACTACAAGGAAAACCTAGCCAAGCTAGAGTTTCCACTGTGTGATTCCTTAAACCCCTTGTATTAGAGGCACATGGGATATATGCAAATGACCCCTTAAGGACATCAGGTGTTTCCTCTATATGGAATTTCTCAATGCCGATGACTTTTTTCTTTTTCCATCTGTTATGGACAAATTCAAGCCAATAAAGCCAACCCCCACTAGCTGTGGACATGTTTGTTTCAGCCTTCTTATGGCCTTATCAGCACAACATAGGTGGACTGTTGTTTGGATTCCTCCAGGGTGTTTTTTTTTTTTTCAGTTACTTCTGGACTTACGTCTGGTAAACACAGCTGTCTCTATAGATTTATTGACTTGATTGCACAGGGTTTCTGTGAATAATTCCACACAGACAGTTGGGTTTTCATGGTTTGGGGGTCTTGAAATTTTAACAGGTTATCACTTAATAGCAAGAAGTTTGCCTTAGAATAGTTCCTCAGTGTAATTGGATTAGACAGGGTCACATTGATCTTTATTATGAAGGAGACAGATTTGTGGTCTGACCTTACCAGAGAGAGCACTACACTTGGGGGAGCAGCATTCTCCCATGTCTGTGAGTACCAGGTCATGTATGTTTACACACATGGAGGGCTGTGGACTTGCTGGTTCAATGTGTTTGTGTTTACAAACTCCAGGAATCTCTGAGCCTGTTAGTTTCTTTAACATTGTGAACTGGTGAATGACGTGTCAATGGAAGTATGACAAAGCCTCAGCAGTAATTGCAGCACAACTTGATGCACAGAAAAGGTCCAGAGTATGCAAGGCAGAGGTTTCAGCATCCCATGTATGCTCCATCCCACAAGAGCTGGCTCTATGAGGAATTGTACTGGATGTACCACAACCCTGGCTAGATGCTTGCGAGCTCCATGACTGTAAGTAACACCTCCTATGAGATGCGTCTGTCACTACTACAACAACCATAGGGTCAGCTTCTTCTGGGTGCATCACCTTCATAACAGATGTAGCAGTGGAAGTGATAGCACTGCAGGAACAGAATCCTGGTTACCCATGACCACAGTGGCTTCCATCTGAGGATGTAGCAGTAAACAGGCTCTGTGGATGGCCCTTCATCCTGACAGGAGGGCCTGAAAGGACATGGCTTGTTCCAGTATGTGACTAAATCTATCCAAACAATCAAACATACAGGACATGCACTCCTGTAGGTCATCACACACACTTTGCTTTAACTTCACCAATGCTGCCGTGGCTGCAGTGATACTAGCCTGTGCCTCCACAATGGCCCTGCACTACTCTGTGTCGCAGCCACTGGCACATCAACCTCTGAGGGAAGGCAGTAACCATGTCTAGAGTAAGCACCATTACCCACCTCATGTGTGGACCTCTTTGCCCATGGATAGTAAAGGCAAATTCTGACGTGTCAATTAGGACCCATTACACTTCCCTGGCTGAGAGTATCCCTGTTGACCCATGGTCCCTGTGAAGTGTGGGTATCCTGGATATCCACAGGCACAGTGTCTGTGTTTTTGGTTTGTCCATGGGATGCAGCTGTCACATTCTCTGTGTCCAGCACCCCCAGACTGAGCCAGCTCATCTCTGCCATCATTATCAGAGGCTACAGATCCTCTAGCATCATACTGGGACAGCTCTGCAGTACTGGTGCCAGATAAAGAATCACCTGTGATACACCAAAGCACAATACCTGCTGTAAGCATGACCCCCCAGCACCAGAAGTATAAATGAAACTAAGATTTACAAATATTAAGATGATACCAATAAATAATTTAATTGCATATCTTGTGCAGATAACTGTTGAGGTTGAATTCCTGATGTACCTGTTTACCATAGATCAGACAGCCATAGTAATTTGGACAATTATCAAAGGGTGCGGAGCGCTTACACTTATTCATTTACAGAAATAGGGTTACATATCTGGGGCATCCACAGCCTTGGTGGTAAACATGCAATACTGCACTACCAGACTGTATGGAGGTGTCACTACCTATGAGAGAGATCAGGAATCCTGTCATCTCCATGTGAAGTGACTCATTCAATGTCCCTTCCCCCTTTGACTTACATATCCTGTGCCAAGGATCTAGTTCTTTGTTCAGCACTTCATGTGATATTGGTGCCCCTGTGGCACATCATCTCATAACTGCAGTTGTAACCACCATCCACATTGATGTCTGCCACCACATTTTACCAGGGATGGTCCCAATAGCCCTGATCAGCTGCATGCAGACAAAAGGCCCAGGAATAGCACCAGGTCCTTCATCTCCATTGAGAAGAAGGACTTGGAGTAGTACAAAGTTCTCTGCATTGGAGAACGTTTGCTTACAGGTGGCATTCTCAGCAGAGTCTGCAGCATGTTTCTGCCCCCTCTGTTTTTTAGACATTACTGTATTGGGGTAGAAAACAGCATTATTGCAAGCTTTATTCCCCGATGGCCATGAAAACCTCTTACACCACCAATATCCCACTTGGCCATATTGCATGCTGTTTCTGTGCCTGACAGTTATATATCTGTAACAAGATTCGTATCTCTTCACTGAAAGACCATTTCACTGACACCCATTTCACTGAGACCAAATCACCTAAAGTTCTTTTCACTGAAAGTTCATTTCACCTAAAACTAATTTTACTGACAGGTAGTACTCTAAGGCAAGTCAAAGGTATATGTCCTTTTCCCAACTGTAGTGCGATCCTGGTAGTATATATAGTTGGGGGGTGTGGGGGCACAGTTCCCCACTTTGGGGGGTGTGGAGGGTGTAGCCCCCCACTTAATTTTGTTTTCTGTTTTCTGGTTTTGTTTTACATTATTTGGTAAAACCAAACTAGGTGGGGGGCTACGCTCCCCCCACACCCCCCAACTATATATATATATATATACTAACACCAGGATCGCACTACAGTGGGGAAAAGGACATATACCTTTGACTTGCCTTAGAGTACTCCTTGTCAGTGAAATGAGTTTTAGGTGAAATGAACTTTAGTTGATTTGGTCTCAGTGAAATGGGTGTCAGTGAAATGGTCTTTCAGTGAAGTGATACGAATCCCTGTAGCCACACTCTGTAAGTAGTCAAGGATATAAGTTTACTCAGCAAATGTCCCTAACAAAACAATACCCATAGCACTGCATCTGACCAAACTAGTGTGACTGTTTTTCTCAGGGTTAAAAATAGTTATACAAACAACATATGTGAAATGTATTTATTTAAAGGGTTATCAGAAGACCAACATGACTGTTCTGAACTGTGCTCTGAGTATATGCTGATGGGTGTATCTCTAGTTATGCTTAACGATCCTTAGCCAAGTGTTTTGGCCTCTAAATCACTATCTCAATACCACTTCTCAATATACAGTACTTACAAATATTGACAAACCTCTCTTATGTTATGTTAACAAGCTCAACAGCATTTTAAAGCAGCCATACTTGACAAGAGAGGCTGGTAAAAAGTAGCACTTATATTGTATAAGCAGAGATTCATGTTTGCTTGGACAATTCTTAGTATTTCAGGTATTGTAGCTTCTGCACTTGGCTGCTCTGCAGTTTGTTTTGTAAAGCGTTGAGGCGCTTTGCCTGCCACTGCATATACATAATGCAGATTCACCTGGTTGGTTATGATGACTGTGCTTATTAGGGCACATTGTTTCTGAAACTGATCAGTTTGGGTGATAAGAACACCTGTTAAGCATCATGCTCAAGTCTTTTTGTTACTGTGCACATACCTGATCACTGAGGGCAGTACTGCCCATGCATGATCCAGGCCATGTCTCCTAGGAGCATCTGCAATTCTACATAGAACCTTATGTACACAGAGTCACTGAAGAGTCTTCTTTCTTAACAGTATACACAGGGATAGAGGGTCAACCATGTTTCATACATTAAAGTGTAATTCTAAGCCATAATAATAATAATAATAATAATACCGGACCTACATTATCCTAGATCGCCATTTGTCACACAAATGAGGTGCCTGCTAACTCATTGGTGTGTGGCATATGGTACACATAACAACTGCTTTGGGCATCAGTTTTCTGTAATTTTTCCATATGATTCTTCAAGGTGAGACATCATGGCTGGGGAAGGAGAGGCTAGTGCTCCTTTTACAGTAGAGACGTAGTATAAAAGCCGGATAGATTCATTTCCATATAGCATACATACTGATGCTGCCACATCAGTAATAACTTCCATAGTTCAAAGGCAGTAGCATGCCTGTCAAAAAATGTGTGTGTGTGTGTGTGTGTGTGTGTGTGTGTGTGTGTGTGTGTGTGTGTGTGTGTGTGTGTGTGTGTGTGTGTGTGTGTGTGTGTGTGTGTGTGTGCGTGTGTGCGTGTGTGTGTGTGTGTGTGTGAGACTTGAACAGGTAGCATGAGATGTTAAGTCTGTGTTCTGACATTGTGCTTATACTTGTGGGTTCAATCCATCCCCTCCAAAATGTGTGTTTTGATCATTTTCCCGTTGATGTGTCTTTCTCATTATATTAACTACAGCATTAGACATAAGAAACTATTATGAGCAATATTTTTGGGTGGGTGAACAGCTGTGTCATGGACAATCTGTGTTGATATGCATGTTTTCTTTAATGATAACCTGCAAGGAATGGGACTATATTAATTCATCAAAGCTTCACCTCATCAAACCTTTCTTCATCAAAACTAACCATCAAATGTTCATTTCAACGAATGCTCTCATCGAAAACAAAATTTAACAGGGAAACTAAGCACTTGGTTAAAACAACACTAGAACAGACACTAGAGTATGTAAAACCCACCAAATTGGGGGCTTCACTCCCCACACCCCCAAACTATATATACCAACTCCAAGAATGCACTACAGTGAGGAAAAGGACAAATCTGTGCTGCTAGCCAACTGCTTCCTTTCCATAAGTAATTTTTTCATGGATGTGAACATTCACTGAAAAGAACTTTCAATGGTTAGGGTTCGATGAAGAAAGAAATATGTCTCTTTGTATATATGTACAGTTTCCTAAGGCATCAAATTACTGTGTTGTGGACTATAAGCATATACTGGTATGTCCAGATAGCTCATCATGTTCATCCTTTAGTTATCAGAATACACGTGTTGATGGCTGTGAGTTCAGGTCCCCCTCACACTTGCCTATGGTAACAGCCTTGTTAAACTGGGAAGTGTGCTTGCTGTTAAGTGTTACTTGATCATATGATAAGTACATCTCAGCTTTATCTTTTCATTGTATTTGTATTTCTCTTTTCCCCCCTTTTATTGCTATCCTTTCTATTATAGACATTTATTTTCTATATTATTTTGTTTTTCTTTATTTATTTACTATTATATGCAGCAGCATCAAAACATGGACCCATCCCTTAGGCAAAGCCTGTTGGCCTCCCACAGGTGGCAGCTGTAGATCTACTGCTACCCCCAGTAGTACACAGCACACCTGGGTAATAGATTGCCACTGTCATCACCACTCCTCCTGCCCTACCTGCACCACTCACTACAGATAGCCCTGCACCAGATGCTGTCACTGTTATGCCCACTGGTAGTGCCAGTGGAGATGACACCTTTGCCTCCCATTGGCAGCTGGCAGACATTATGAGGAGATAATCAACAGGAAGTTAGATTGCAGAATATTTCAGATATAGAACCTCCTCTTGTGACTAATTCAGTTGCTTCCCTGCAAACCTTGTCTCCACCATCTGAAACAGGGCCCAGTAATGATTTACCAAGCATTGTGAGTAATTTCCCAGTGGATCTCAGCTGGAAGGGACTGCAACTCTGGAATCCTCCATCTGCGTGTTCCCCTCCATTTTGTGCCAATGCCCACCCCTTGTTGGTCAAACATTCTTCCCCTCAGCTTTATCTCCCCTTTGTTTGTCTGATTTTTCCTACACCATTGTGTTTCCCCTTCCTCAGTGTATTACTGCACACCCTTCCAGTCTGTCTGTCTTCACCAGATACCTACCCTAATCCTCCTGCCTTCCCCTTAGTTCCTTCCCCAACTTACCTTCTCTTTATGCATGAAATGGGCATCTGTCTCACACCAATAATTATCCCACTTCCATTCTGCTTGTTCCTTAGCTGTCTTTTTTCTGTTCTACCCTCTACCTGTTTCCCCTTTTCATCTCTTTCCTATACTCTCATTTCTACGCTTTAAGCTGTTCAAAAATAAATACTCCACACATGCCCACTTTTGTGATCATACTGTGCATAGCTGGACATGAAGAGCATCACAGTCAATGCCTGTGAACAACTGCTGAGCACTGGCACTGGTTCTCATATGGAAAAAAGAGCTAGGCTGCCATAATCCACACCACTTGGCCTTGCCCGAACCAGCCACAAACATGAGCTGAATATCATTGCGTAGCAGTTATCATATATAAAATAAGGTATGACTGCCAGGTTGTGAGCACTTTTCTTTGCTTAGTATTACACTGCCAACTATGCCTGTGGATAATGAGTTTAGATCCCAAAGCTGGTACCCTGAGGAGTCAATATTGGCTCTCTTATTCTTCCATTCTGCAAGTGTGTGAATGAAAGAGTATGTGACACACAATTACTGTGTTTCCCTAAAGGGTTTTATCATACTGCTACTGCAGCTCACTTGTGACTGACATGACTTAAATAATACAAATGATGAATGTTTTGGATTCAAGTTCCTTCAAGGCTGTATATTTTTTGTTTCCTTCATTCTGCAACACAACAACTGTGTTTCCCCAAATGCCTTGTCTAGTTGTTGCTGTAGCACAGCCTGTAAATGAGGTGCTTTAAACAACATAAATCATGAAAGTTGTGGGTTCAAGGCCATAGGTGTTGCATATAGTCACCTCATCCTTAAAGTAGGATGGTTGTTTCCTGACTCTTGTAATATAGCTCAAGTAAAGCTGATGAAGTCGGGCCTGCATTTGATCAATGTGTTTGTACCTTTCTTTCCTCCACAAACATATGTGTTGTTTTACATTTTGTGCTCTTCTGTTATTTTATATTTCGTTGCAGCAGCATCTAGACCAGACTCCCTGCCATAATCCAGGCTTATTGCACCACCACCACCTGTGGCTACTACATCACTGTCACCAACTTCACTGCCAGTGGTGTCCCCAACTGCCACACTCACCTAACCAACAGCACCACTGTCTCTCCAGTGTTTCATGTTCCCCTTTCCATTGTCTTCCACATTCCTGATTGTGTTACCACTTTGCAGTCTTGTCTTTGTTATATATTTGTATGTGTGACCCTGCTACCTACTCTAACCTTCCTTGACTCATCTTAATTACTTTTTACCTTCTACAAGTTCACCTCTCTGCATATAGATATTGATATAGATGTAAAGAGAGAGAGAGATCAGTGGGTCAAAGATTAGTAGGGAGGCCAGTAGGGTGACCTCAATAGTCATAGGAAGACTGAAGCAAAACAAGAGGTGTTTTGAAAGGTCACTGTTACTGCAAAATGTTATACTTGTTTAAGAGTTGCTTTGGGTGCAAAGCATTTTTAACTACCTGTGATGTCTTTGCACAGCCCACCACAAGATATGTTTTCCTCTTCCATGTAATCATTTGAGCTTGCACACAAAGAGCAGAAATGGCATGAAAATCCCCATAAGCTTGACATGAAGCTATCAATCTCCAGCTTCTCTTAATGGCACAACTCCTACCATGACCGCTGTTTATTTTTTGTCACTAAAGGCAAGTTATTCAGTATACTTACTACTGCAGGTTCTTTTTCAGTTGTGCCTTTTTGCTACATTTTTGATTTCATAAAATAATATTTATTCTTATAGAGAGAAGGTTTACTGATTGAAAGTGGCAGTTTTTCAGACACAATGCATGTTAGTCATCTGACATTGAGTTTTAATGACATATTATTTCTGTATTTATGTTACTGATTTTTAAACCAGGAAACCCAATTAGACTTAAGTACCTGTTTAGAAAAGACCAAGTAGAACTATCTCATTAGATAATTTATTCAGAGTCACACAATTTGTATATTGTGATTGATGGAATTAAAGACAGGAAGGTTGACGTAGCTCTGGGCACTTCTTGTGCCAATAGCTATGCCAGCCTTGTTATGAATAATTGGGAGGAAGAGTTTGTCTTCAGTGAACATCCTTATTTACCACATTTGAAATATTTTAAAAGATTCGTGGATGATATCTTTCTGTTATGGGATGGTCCTATTAATTTACTAGATCAGTTTATTTTATATCTTGAAAGTACCACAAGCTATCTGAGGTTTACCAATGATATGGTTTTAGATGCAATTGATTTTTTAGATGGTTTTTTTTATAAAGGTGATATGGGCATGCTAGAAACGAGTATTTATAGGAAATCCTGGTGAAGAAATACCCTCTTACACCATACTAATATGCACCCTGGAAATGTTTGACAGTATTGTCAAGGGTCAAGCCTTTAGAATGTCGAGGCTGCATACTGATGATAACCTTTTTTTTTATAAAGTATATGATGGTTTACATCATGAATTATTAGAAAGAGGGTATTCCACACATGATTTTATCTCAGGCAGTGCTATGACAGAAGCTAGGAAGAACTTGGCTAAACCTTATTTTTATAATAGCATACGTACTGCACACCCAAAAAGGAATGTAAAAGATAATAGAGTTAGACCTGTTTTAACTTATACTAGTGATGTTAATAAGATATGTGGCATTATACGCAGGAACTGGGCGACTCTCATCTCCGATGAGAAGATTAATGAGATTGTTGATACTCAACTGAAGTTCGGCCACGGTGGTGCAATGGTTAGCATTGTCACCTCACAGCAAGAGTCTCTTCAGTTTGATTCTCGGCTGGAGTGCCTTCTGTGTGGAGTCTGCATTTCCTCCCTGTGATTGACTGAATGTTAAAAGACATGCAGGTAGGTGCATGAGTGTGTGTGTGCCTTCTCTGAAGTTTAGGCGCTAGGCCGGCAACTCAACACTGTAAAGATTCACTGCCAATCATAAGTTGACCGGTGATCCACTGTGGCGACCCCTAACTGGGAAAAGCCAAAACTTGGTACTGAACCGAAGTTCTGTTTTAAGAATAGTTTGTCTCTTAAAAGACAACTATGCTATTGTCATGGCCAGTATTGTACACGGCTATCTGACATGAAGGCTACGTATCCATGTCATGGATGTATGGCTTGTTCTTTTATCTCTGACTCCAAAGTTTTTGTTCATCCAGTCAATGGTTTTATATTTACCCCAAGGTTTTATACTGATTGCTCCACATGTAACCTCATCTATTTGGCTTTGTGTAATAAATGTTGTTTTATGTTGGGAAGGCCTGTAGCTCTTTGAGGGAATGTCTCTTGGAACATGTTGGTTACATTAGAAACAAAGATGTTACTAGTGCTTTATACAGACATGTATACAGAGTTTAAAGATCATAGTTTTACATTTTTAGTATTGTAAAATTTGAAGAGTAGTATTAGAGGAGGTGACTTAAATAATAAGTTGGAGAAGGCTGAGAGTAAATGGATTATTATCCTACAGGCACATAGGTTTCCAGGCCTGAATGGTAATATGCCTTTAAATCCTCTACTGAGAGATCATAAATTGCCACACTAATTGTGTAATTTTGTATTGATTTAGTTAATGAGTTATATTATTTAATGGTCTTATTCTGTAGTGTATTTTGTCTGAAGAAGTGCTTGCTTTTGAGCACGAAAGCACTTATTACAAATTATTTTACTGATATTATCTCAGTCGTGCTTGGTCTTTGGTGTACATTTTTTATTTTGGTTTGATCTACGGTTGATACACCAGACCTTTACTGCCCATTTATTGGCTTTTTGTTTGTTTGCTAAAGTTCATTAGGAGCTCAGAGACTTAATCTTCTCTGCTCAAGTTCCATACCTTATTGTTATTAACACAGCCAAAAGTAAAACATAATTTGCAAAATGACTGAAAAAAAAAAAACTTTTTCATAAGAACTGGTCAAATAAGACACAAGAAACACCATGTATAAGCAGAATCCATCAAAGGGAAGGCCTAAAACATTTCTAAGTGGAGAATTAGTGCACATGCTTATAAATGCACTATGCATCTGTAATCACTTGTGGCTGCTTCTTAATATGGACTTGCTGGCTAGATTTGGAAGAATAGTACTCTAAAAATGCATTCCCTAATTTAACATTATAAATCTAGCTATGGCCACTGTGTTTGAAGAACCAGTGCAGAGTCCGACAGCTGTCTCGAGGCAGCTAGATCAAGGGTATTGGTTTGCAATCCCTCTCATCAGTGAATGGGTACCAGAGTGTTGTTGTTAAGTGTGATAACACAATAAGGAAAAGGCACAATAATGAATATCCAAATTGCATGTGTCAAAGCACACATTCCCATTGACCTCTAGGCATGCTGGACATTAAAGAGGTGGGAAGAGAAGGTCATTCAAATAAATTTTGTCTCATACATCTATAATAGCCATGCTTTGTCCTGGGGAGGGGGATAGATATATTGCAAAAGCTGGGAAACAAACAAACAAACGGAAAAGAAAAAAGAAAAAAAGACGTTAGTCTTATAGAAGGCATTTTAGGTGTAGGATTTCATGGTTGAAGAGCAGCTACAGAAATTGCTTTGCAACCCAAATAAAGTTTAATAACTGCAGTCACCAGATATAATGACAGTTCTCATATGGAAATCATCCTCTTTGCTTAATGAGCCTTACAAAGGGAAGACAACAATGGCTGTGTGTAATCCAGTATGTGAAAAATATGTCAACAAAATCTCTGTGGGCTTCCAGGAACAGCCATTAAAGTTGTTCATGAACAGAGCAGTACTACTCCATCTGAGTCATCTGCAAATTTTAATGGCCAGTGTTGTAAAGCTTCAAAACATTTAAAGAACTATATCCTAGCCAGACGAGAGAAATGTAGCACAGCATTTTTTTTAACATGGTAGCACACCTTTACCTATAGGTTAAAATTTTCAAGACATACGTGCCCTTTTACTGGTGGATATAGTTTGAGGATGAACCTTAAGTGTTTCAACTACTTCCTCCAGACATCTGATCTACATAATTATAAAGCTTGGGTATACCACGAAGTGTCTGAAAAGGGGATTCAAAAACCTTTCATTTAGCAACCATTAACATTTTTTTGACAATGCAGCATTGCCAAGTTGATAATAATTCTGCATGCACAGTGATTTTGGAGAAACATGGATTGTCTGTCCTATATCCCGTATAAAACGCGTGCAGCCATTGATGAGAGGGCTTAAGCAGCGATGGGGCACATCACTCGCTGCTGAGCTGCTGAAACTGTCATGAGGTCAGAAATGTTTCAAACATTCAGCATGTTTCCATTATAGGATTTTTTTCTTACCAGCGGGATTAAAGGAGATTAAGAACTGTAGCTATACTAGATTCCTTACTAAAAACAGCATGAAGCCAAAAAAGAAAGAAAGAAAGAGACATGCTGTACAATCCAGACAACATTTCCTTCCCTGTTGCTTGGTAATTAAACAGCATTACATTGAGCTAAGCATTATTTCCGCCAAAAAAACTGTTTACAATATGATGATTTCCAAAAGCAAAGAAGCATAATAATTAACAGATATAGTTTCATCTAGATACGCCACTCCCCACTGGTGCAGCCCACACAGATGAAGATTAGAGTCAAAGTTTACCTTCCTTTAATTCTTGCAGTCTGTTTTGTCCTGCTCTGCTTACTAACTGCTTTATTTCATTCTTACGGGCCTGGACTAAAGTAGACAGTGACACCATTTAGCAATGGTTCATTTTGAACAATGGTTACATTTGCATTGCATTTACAAAAAAAAAAAAAAAAAAACTATGCCACATATTTGTAGAAAATGAAGAGAAACATAATTAAGTGCCATTTTACTTTCTTGTTTCAAGACAAAATATGTATTACACTCAATGGCACTCTTCCATCATTTTCCTTCAAATAAATATGAGAAAATAACTATCATTTCATTTTTGCATTCTGAGATGCTTATTGTTTGAGCGCTGTTTTACAGCCTAGTTGTTGGTCAAACTCTACTCTTAGACTTGTATATCTACTCCATTGTATACTGTACTTAAATAGCTTATTGTAAGCCTCTGTAATCTCCTGCCTCAAGTTCCCTCTAAAAATGTCTAACAGCTCTTGTGTTGTCTTCTCTGGTCATCAGAATGAAATAAAACAACACAAAATAAGTTATGACTAGGTATGCACTGGATGTTCTTCAGAATCACGCAGTCTCTGCAAATTGTTTTGGTAATGCTCTTTCACAAATAAATGAAATGTGGAATATTAGTTTTCTTTGACTTAACTGTAAGTCAAGCAATTTGTACTGCCTTTTTGCTTAGTTTATTATCTTTTTTGTTATTTTTATTACAAGCCAATTAATATCTCTTCTAGTAATATAATGCATCACAGCCATAGATGAGGTACCATACTTGCCACTATTTGTGAGTGCTGCATTTAGCTTCCAGATGAAAAAAAAAAGCAGATGAGTATTCTTTCAAGAGTGGAAAAGTATTGTAAGTTAGGCTATACCATAGATACATAGGAATTAGGAATATGGGAACAACACTAAGAAAGTGATCATGGGGACCATGAGATGAATACCTATATATATATATATATATATATATATATATATATATATATATATATATATAGATAGATAGATAGATAGATAGATTTAAACGACAGGCTTAAAAGTTCTTGCTGCACTTTTTCAGCACTTCATGGTGCTCACCTCCCAAACTGAGCAGAGCCATACATGATAACACTGGGGAAAAATTTTGTGTCTACCCATCCAGTCATCAATACTTGCCTTAAAGGTAACCAAGGTAGCAATTTGTAGGTTGGAAATACATTAGGTTAGGAAGCAATGCTTCCATTTCTACAGCCTGGTTTATGGGCTAGTGACCGATCGCAAGAAAGTGAAATGCCATTTCAGTGTGTATACAGATAGCTGAAATGGCACTTGATAGGACACAAAATAAAGAAACAAGAATGTTTTGTGTGATAGGCAAACCACACCAAACCATTTATGAAAGGTGAAGCCAAGTGTACTCCATTTATTTGTTCTATCAGATTCAATATCATCACAAAATGGTGGAAGGGGCTATTCTACTGAAGGAGTAGGCTTACTTTTTGGTTACCAGGTTAATCCCACTAATCTTGCAAACTATTTTCAGGAATAACCTCAAGGTGGTAGTTATACAGACAGGGAGACATTTAATCAGCACCCCAGGTGTATTATCTACTCTTTCAAGGTGGTTAATGGCAAGGGTTTCTAGTTAGAAGACTATAGTGGGAGATGAATCAAGTGTGGTAATATGATCTGAGCAAGAGGGGATAGTATGTGAACACAATCCAGTCTGCAGTGGTAAAGTTGTGGGTATTATTAGTGCAGTAATTAGCAGAGGTCTAGAAGATGATGATTTAAGAGAAATGACTGAGGAAAGTGAAGCAGCATTTGAACGTGTAGTAGCATAGAGTGTTATTGTGGCATTAACATTTCCTTTGGGAACTGAAGGACAATCTGTTACTGGTAAAATAGCAGAAAAATGTTTTATGGATTATTCATGTGGCAAGAAGGGAAAAAGAGTAATGCCACAAAAATATGATGAGGTAGCAGGGGTAGCAGAAGTAAAAGAAGGAAGCAAAGGGTGCGTGCAGTGGCAGCAGGATACTAGAGCATAGCTCTCAACTGCTCCTGATGTCACAACATATTACTGACTTTGCCACATAGTTTTAAGCATCTCTAAATATGTATATGTTTATTGTATTTGTGAATATATATATATATATGTGTGTGTGTGTGTGTGTGTGTGTTTTTTAGCATGTCCTTGTATCTGGTATCTGTAAGTATGTTGTGTTCATTTTTTATCTGATCATATTCACCTGGGCTTGCGCCTGCAAATAGTCCACTGAGATCAGTGCACTACTCTGGTAACCAAATATAAATAAATAAATAACCAGAGCATTGCTTTACTAGCATAAACATAAAATGTTCCATTAGGATCAATGCAAGTTGATATATACTGTGCAATTCTCATGCCTGGTGCATTCAGATTCTATCACTGACAGCAAATCTATTTTCTATTCTAAGTTTATTTTCCTTCCCCTTATTCATTCTGCAACTCAGATCTGTCACTGATTACTGATACAATATAATAGCATAGAACAGATGCAGTTTATTATGATTCATATCTAATTTACAGGATTTTCTTTGTACGTCTTTTTAAAACATATATACTTCAAATTAATGTGCTCAGACTGTACACTCTGGTCCCAAAATCTACATTTACTGATAATATGTTTGCCTTTTTCTCTTTTTTAACCTCAGTTATACCTGTCATTTCTATCACAGTTTTTATAACATCAGTATTGTAGGTTCCTTCTTTTCTTTTCATTTCCTTGTAATGATTTTCTTGGCTATAAACATAAAAAAGCAAATCAGCAATTTTCTATCTCTAGAGAAGTTCAGTTCTGCATCCCATGAAAATAGGAATAACTTCATTTTTACCTTAATATGTGTTCCTCCAATTAATTTATAATATTCTGGGCCTTTTCCTTAAAACTTGTTAACTTTAAACAATCCGAAAAGATATGTTCAGAATGTTCTTCCTCACATGTCCAACACCTACCAAAAGCATTGAGGGGCATACAATGCAGTCTAGCTGGTTACAAAAATATCTCTGTAAACATATTCATCCAAATATTCTATAGCAGCTTGATTTGATAGCATATTTAAGATCATAGGATCAAAGAAGATTACTAGGCTATCGACCCAGGGGTCATTTTAAGCCTAGCCATTTCAAACCGATGTAATACAATAGAGATACTTGTCAATACCCAAGACGGCATTTAGTGATGACTGCCCATGTCCAGGAGGATTGAGGGAACTATTCCCAGTAAGAATTTATGGTGCCACATCCACTCATCCAGGTTCCTCTTGAACAGTGTAATATAGGTGCTCTGTTTCACATGAATTGGTAGCCTGTTCCAAAGATGTGGCAGTCGCTGGGAGATAAATCTGTCCCTCCAATATGTCCTATTTAAGTTGCAGGCCATATGTAATTCCCTGGAATGGGTAGTACCAGACCCATTTGATTTATGGATATGCAGTAAGTTCATTAGGTGTGGATCTTGGGTTGCTCTGTAGGACAGGCATAAGTCTCCCCTAAGAAGTCTATATGATATGGAGTATAGTGACAGGGATTTTAATTGGTCCATGTAAGGCACATGCTGGAGGCCTTGATCTTCTTTGTTAGAAACCTCTGAGGTCTCTCTAATTGCTGTAGATGCTTAGTACGGTACATACCGAATGGGGCGTTATACTCAATTATGGGCCGGATAAGTGCTGAGCATGGGGGGTTATAACTTCTTTTGCTCTTGAGGCGATGCCTTTAGTAATCAAGTGAGCTATGTGGAAAGCTTTCCTTCCAATGGTAGACACATGGTGGTCAAAGTTAAGGTCGCTGTCAACCTGTGATCCCAGGTCCCTTAACACTTCATGGGTACTTAGAGTATTGTTATTGATTTGATAGTGTTAAGGGACATTGTTTGTGCCAAAGGAAATGAGGATGCATTTCTTTGCATTCAGTTTGAGACCATGACTAATATACCAGTTGTTGGTCTGTGTGAGACCATCCTGGAGTATATGACATAATTTGGGGATTCAGTGATTGCACCTAGTTTGCAGTTGTCTGCAAACTTGGTTAGCCACAACCCTTTAATTTTGACCTGAACTTCTGAGAAGTATATACCAAACAACAGAATGCCCAGCATTCTCCCATGTGGTACCCCACTGGTAACAGATCTGCTGGTTTATGTGGAGTTACCCACTTTGATAGTGTGTGTCTGATTTGTGAGCCAGTTGGCAATCCATCTTACAACAAAGGGGTTTACTTTCAGTTTGCTAAGTTTATTGGTAATGCCTGAAAGCGGAATTGTGTCGAAAGCCTTTGCCAAGTTGAGGTATGCTGTGTGCACAGATTTGCCCTCATCAATGGCCTTGGTCACACTTTCAAAGAAATCCACCAGATTTAACAGGCAGTATCTGCCCTTCACGAAGCCAAATCGGGTAGGGTCCAGTGTTTGGAGGTCACCTATTTCTTTATTTATGAGGTCCAAAATGATACATTCCATGGCCTTACAGATGAGACTGGTTAGGCTTATGGGTATGTAATTCCCTGAGTTTTTGCTAGGCCACCTTTGTGGAGGGGAATAACTGTAGCTGGTCTCCATTCCACAGGAACAAACCCTGTGGTTAGACTATGATTGAAAAGGGTACTTAGTAGTGATGCTAATTCATGTTTTAGCCTGTTTAGAAGACAGCCCGGAATGCCATCTGGTCCCACAGAGGCCATGCCCCTTGCCTTGGACAGGACTTTCAGGGCCTGCTCTTCAGATATGTAAGGTAGGGCAGGAGAGTTTGGTGAGGGTTTGTTGTAAGTTAGGAGGGGATAAGGGAGTGAAATTTTCATCAAACCTATCCACTAGCAGGTTCGCTATCTCTGTGGGGTCAGTGTGTGTGATACCATTAGCCACCAGTTCTGCACATGCTTAGGTCCTACCCTTTAGGTTACATACATAGTTGTAAAAGACCTTATGGTTATCCTTGGCAGTACTTGCTAGGTTTCTCTCAATTGGACAATTTGGGTCCTTGTCTTTGTTTTCTTGGACAGCAACTTTTTGCAGTTATTGTAGAATTTGTTGATGCTGGATGTCCACCATGGCAGCTTGATTTTACTTGGGGCTCTGGCTTTGATTCTCTCTGGTACAGCTGAGTTTATACACTTATGCAAGTGATTGTACAGGGCTTTATTGCAAGCTTCGGTGTAGTTACCACTTTCAGCTTTGAGTGGGGTTTGGAATGCATTTATACCTTCACCTAGGAGGATATAGTTTGCCTTAGTGAAGTTGTTTTGTCTGATTTCACCCTTTGTGAATTCTGGTGTTAGTGTCAGTTCGAAAGTGACTGATTTGTGGTCAGTTTTAATTAATGAGGGTCCAACAGTTGCAGCAGTGCACCTGTTTCATATGTTGGTGAAGACCAGATCTATAATGTTTGTTCCTCTTGTCAGGATATGGACAATTTGCTCCAGGGCATTTGAATTCACAAAGTCAAGGAACTTTTGTGCTAGTCAGTTTGGGCCAGAGTAGGTTTCCAAGCTGATGGTAGGATAACTGAAATCCCCCATAACCAGTGTGTTCGGTAAAATTAGGATTGTCTTCAGTTTGGATAAGTAGGCTTCATGGGTATCATGACCCATGGAGGGGGATCTATAACTCACTAGGACTTGAATGGGGGTCTTGCCCACTGTAACCTGGACCTGGGGTAACACCATGAAGTTGTCCAGTCTAACTAGATGTGAGGTAAAGTTATCTCAAATATATCAAATATAGATTGAAGCACCACGTCCTTAGGTTTTCACACATTCCTTTTGCAGTCTAAAGGTATGGAAGGTATTGTAGCCTTACAGGGCCGAGGTACTCTCTGAACCAGGTTTCTGTGACTGCACAAACATTACAGTAGTGGTAGAAGTGCTTCCAGGGAGTGTAGTTCTTGGCTTAAACTCCTAGCATTTGCAGCATGACCTTTATTTTGTTCTGATTGGTTAATTTCAAGTCGGTAATGTTATTTTTGAGACCTTGCCTAAAAAAGGCACTATGGGGGAGGCAAGAACCTTTGCCAGCAGCTGAAAACCTAGGGATGCCTTTTGCAAACAGTTTCTGGCAAACCAGTGAGGTTTGTGACCATAGCTTCTCAGGCAGACAGGAACTGGACCCCCTTGGAATGACATCAAAAACTAAACCAATAATTGAAATCAATTATTTTTTGTTTATACTGTGGCATCATTCTAGGTGAGGGTAGTATGCTGTTCAAGGCTAGGGACATACTTGCCTGGGACACATACTCTTCATATAGTCCAGTAAGGTACGTCTCAGGTCATTCACGCCAACATGAGCTATGACAGAGTTATAATGGTACTTGCTGCTTATTGACCTGAGTGCATGCATGATTTGTTGAATCCTGGTACCGGACAGGCAGCTGACCATGACTTTCTCCTTGTCCAAACCTGGTGAGTGGGACATCCATGTGTCTCACTATTGAGTTGTCAATGACAAGAAAACTTGGGTTTTGAGTGTTATGCCTTACGGGTTTGGTGGGTGAGACACTGGTGTTGCTATGTGTCATGGATGTTGTGGAGACTGTTTTAGGTGCAGCAGACTTGTGTTTTAGAGGTCTCTGGTGTTTCAATAAGATTTTTGAGAGAACCTCCATGTATGTGGATTTACGTGTTTGATGCGTGCTATGTGTGTGAGTAGTGGTATGTGTATGAGTAGTGGTAGCATGTCAATATGTAATGGTGGGTGAGTTGACAACCTTCTCCGTGTTACTGTTTTGAGTGAGAGACAGCATGGATTCTAGATTCTTGGTATGAATACATCTCTCACACTCTGCACTAGACTGTGTTATCAGTAGAGGGTTGTCTGTGTACAAGAGGCAATTGCTACACTGCCTCAAGATTCCCACGTCAACAAGGTTGGCAGGAGAAACAAGGGTAGGCTAACTGTCCATTATGCTAGGTTGAAGACTGTTGTCACTAGGGGGTGGCTTTTCAGGAACGATCACGGAGGACCTCGGTGAATAGATATTTATGCCTGGGTTTTAAGGGAAAATTTGTGGAATTTAACTGTCCGGCTTTGGCACACAATTGCATGGTAGTGCATGGTGTTGCATGATGCACAAACAAGTAGAAACCTGTTCAGATGCAAGACCTAAATACTCTTACAAAATTCAAAAGGACAAATTGGAATGCTTATTCCAAGCCCTAGACCAGCCTCCCTTTACCAGTCAGGTACCAATTCTTTGTATGCTTAACTGAAATATTCTGTCCCATTCCATCATTATTTCATCTGCTAATCTCAGATAGTTGCCATAAAATACTCTAGACCCCCTTCTAAATTTTTTCATTTCTATTATCTTTTTTTTTTTGTAATTCTGGGTTATTTCATAGATTTTACTGAATTCTCTCATTCCTTCTTGATTTCTTTAGTTTTATTCTCTTTATCTGTGTTCCCATACCAGTCCCATCTAAAACAAGATAGTTACCGCCTACAAGTTAAAAAGTAGATTTCCCTTCATCCTACTGTATTACCCCCTCAGTTTGCCACAGCCCTGCCCAGTATCTAGGCCCTTTGTTTCACTTGCACCAGTTTACATTCACTGCTAAGTTCACTTCAGTTTGCATGCCTTAATTGGATTAGTTCTTAGTTGCTTCTTGCTGTCTTGTAGACATAACAGTCCACATGGTTGTTTTTATCCTCTTTATGTAATTCTGTCCAAAACCCCACCTAGTGTCTCCCTTCTATTATTTCCCTTATCACTCACCAACTCTTTCCACTTAAGAGAATAACCCTGCTTATGCATTATATGCAATAATCTTAGCTGAGGTTCTTCAAAATATCCTTAAGGGCTTGGTAAGGCTAGCCCAACCTGGCCATGGGGTAGTGTCACCTTTTCCCATTTTACTCTTCCTTTTTTCCATCCCAGTCAAAATCTTTAACATCCTTATCTAAACTGTGACTCTCTTCAAATAAGATTGACCTATATATAGAGCCAATGGGACTAGCAATATCTTTATAAACTGCATTTTGTTAAATTGGTTCATATTCAACAGTTTCTGACTCTTATTACTCATAGGATTTCATGTTCCATAGCCTCTCACATTTATTTTCCTGTTTCTGTTGTATCCTTTTTTCAGACAGATTCCCAAGTATTTCATTCTATTGTGGCCCCATAGAAAAGGATATTGCTGCACCAACCTATAGGCAGGGGCATACTTTATGACCCCGATTCCAAACGATTTATTCTCGGTGTAAATGACCACTTACACTGAGAGCAGGTTGACAGCAGGGTGTTTTGGATTCTGGTCCCTGTAGTAAGCCTATTCATACATAAGTCTCACACTGAAGTAAATCACTTACACTGAGAGCAAGTTTTTTGGAATCAGGGTAGACTTATACTAAGAGCAACCCTTTTGGAATCTGGCCATATATCTATTCATTTTATCTTGTCTTCATTAATCATATAACAAGAAAATGCTTAAAATTGTCTCAGTATTATAAATAACCGTTGGATATCTACTACACTATCAAGTCACCTGCAAATAGAGCTGATTTAGATTGCTTTCCTTGCCAGTTATATCCACGTATCTCTGACTTTCTTATTTTACCAGCTAGGGGTTCTATGTATATAGCAAATAGCACCGGTAAAAATAGGCACCCCAGTCTAATCCCCTTCATTAATTCAAAAAAGCTTTGACATTCTACCCCAGCCCTTACCCACACACACACATACATTTATTCTTGCTTGGGAATCTTTATATATTCTTTCTATTAGATGGATATTGTTTGAAAAAAAATATTTTCCATGATCAGCTGTGCAAAGTCTCATTCAACCCTGTCATATCTTTTTTCTGCATCCAAACTAGCCAGTAATATTTATTTTGTTTAATTGCAGCTTCTTTTGTATAATTAATATTTTATTTTTATTGACTAAAGCTTGTCTACCCTTTAAAAAGCCACGCTGGCGCATATCTATTAAATCTGGCAATATTAATACAACTCTTTTAAATTCATGAATATTTTATAATCATGATTAAGTAAGGAAGTGGGTCAGTATGATGCTGGGAGTAAAAGATCCTTCTCTTCTTTACAAAATACGACTACTAGGGCATTTTTTATGACTGGATTTTACCTCCGCCTTGAAATACTTTATTAAATAGTGTCTGCCATACTATTAGTAACTCATCGCCTCTTATCATCTAGAGTTCACTAGGAATTCCATCAGGGCCTGAAGAAGTTGCCTGTTGGTTGCCCCTTAATATTGCCCTTTGTCCCTTTTATCCAATGTTCCTATTTTTGTCTTATATTTTTGATCTGTTCATTATAAAATTTCTGTTTTTCTGGCACTAAATAATGGCACTGCATAACTTGCTATTGTAGCAACTTTCTAACTATAAAGCAGCAATATTTAAAATCTACCTCAGATTTTGGACCTCTATCCCTCATTACATTTTGCCTCTTGTAGTATGCAGATGAAAGCTATGAAACAGAGTATTAATTAAAATGCTCAATGAAGTGCTAGACATTTTGTTATTTACATAGCTATAAAATCCTTAAGATTTAAACTATATTAAAGTTAGTTATTGTTTTAATTAAATTATCAATTAAAAGCAGAGCATTGTCATTTTTAAGAGTCGTGATTTAACATGCAAGTTTGTTTGACTATGGCACATTTTTAGAAGGACATACAGGAACAGTGTTATAAGTAATTTAACATCACAAATCAAGAAGAATTTTTTGTTTACAGTAAACAGTTTGGAATTTTGTTTACTTTTATCTATTTATATTTTGTCGAATATGTCAGGCCAATGATCTCTTTTCATGGGAGACAAGAGGTGGTATTCAAACTGACTAGGGGGATATTTGGCCAGGGCATCACAGAACTTCCATTAACTTTTTTTTTTTATACGTACCATTGGATCTTTTACCTCTATATGAGCTACCATCAGCTCAGGCAGATGGAGCCTCACTGCAACATTTCTTTTAAATATGGCAACACCTCCTTATGACACTCTACAATGTCATTACTGGAAAATTAATCCAACTACCTTGTGTAGAAATAGAAATCACAGCCTTTTAGTCATCCAATGCCAAAGTGAATGTACTACCTGTTAAGCTACCGGAACTACTTTTACAATTGCAAACTGATGTCATAGAGTAAAGTAATTCCTAAAAGGCAATTGTTAACCGGTACATAGAGTAATAAAGACTGTAGAGCTGAGTGGACCGTAGACTGGAGAATGAAAAGCATGGGGTATATTAAACATTAAATACAATAACATTAACCAGGTATGTTTATTAAAAGAAAAAAAGGGAGGCAGTGTGGCATTTAGGGGCAAACTAAAACATGTTTTTTTCTGGCTATCTGAAATATTTGATTAACAAGTATCCCTGTAAATGGTGCAATGTGTGTGGTGAGAAAGGCCACACTAAAAAAAGTAAGGCAGTGTGTAGTAAACATAAAATAGAAGGTCATGACTGGGGAAACTGTGAAGTTTTACAAAAAGAAAAGCAAAATGCAGTCACCTGGTACTGAAGAGAACAATAGAAGTAAAAGCAATAAACAATGCACAGTAAAACAGAATAAAGATGGAGAGGGAAATGTGATTGAAAATTAAATGAAAGTGGTATAATATATGAAAATATACAAGTCAGAGGGAACAATATTGTGTCATTATTTGAAAATTAATAGATTATTACAAGTAATAAATATGAAGCACATGGAATAGACTCAGAACAAGTAAGCAGCAAATCCCTTTCTGGGGAAAATTAATAAAGATTCTATAATAAATAAGTGTATATAAAAGAAAGTGAAAAAACAGGAAATAAGGCAAGAAAGTCAATCCTAAAGAAAAAAGATGATCTTTCAATTGTCAGTTTAGATAATAATAGTAAAATTAGTGGTGTCAGAAGACTGGTAGTTTATAAATGATGAAAGCAGGAGCTATTATACAATTTCTTTAAACAATATATTGAGTATAAGAAGTGCAGAAAGAATGCAACTTGAGTTATTATGGGGTAACTACAGTATGACAATTAGAATACAAAATGTTCAGGGACAGTGTTTTAATTTAGGGATAAAAATGTTAAAATTTTGGATAAAACTGTGATAACATCTAGGACAGGATTAGTGTTGACTGTTAGACCAAAAATAACTGCTAAACTTCTATTTATATATCCATATGTGAATTAAGCAGAAAAGCTAACCAGTTTCTTAGAAATTAAGTAATTTATCATAACTGATATGGAAATAATAATGATATGCATGGCTGGCCTTACAAAGAGGTACAATAAGTGGCCATCAATGGTATAATTCATCTAGGGGCACTTCTCTGGTTTGTGTATTTATTTACTTTGCAATTCCTTGACAAAGGGAAAACCAAGCTGCTATTACAGTTCCTGTCTTCAAGATGCGTGCTTTCCCAGTTTACTGCTCAATCCCATGCATGACCTACCTGGTAAATTAGAATGTGTTGGATAGATCTTGGGTGATATTGAGCCAAAAGCCCAAAAAGTCTGAACATTAGACTGAATAATATGGCTGTGCTGAGGATAAAAAAAGGAGGAGGAAAACCAAATATTATAGACAGTGGACATCATCATATCACTTAACTGTCCTTAATTTAACATCATATTTTTGCACTGAACCTCATGTTTTATTTTCTGGTAAATCAGTTAGGATTACAGTCAGTCTATAATGCAAGACATTAGTGTTTCATCTTCATAATTTTTTTTCAAAAATGTACTGATGCAAAACTTGTTGTCTAAATGAAGTACAGTATTATTTAAAAACTGTACCTAATGTTGAGCCTTTGTACCCCCCCTCCAATTACCTTTGTCTTTGCCCCCTGTTTCTTGAGTAAAGAAGGTGAATTACATGGCTGAGTGGCTAGCCTAATGCATACCTGTTTGAAGTAAGCTAAAAAATTGTCTTTGAATTCCCAGAATGTCTCTGATTTTACCTCATTTTGGTCACTAAATGATGCAGTTATTTGATTTTCAGATATTGTTTCCTTCAGAAAACTTATAACCAATTATTTTAACAACTCCAAATATATGACAACAGTATTTAAAAGTTGTCCTTGATTTTGGCTCTTTGTTCCTGAGTCTTGCACTAAAAGGTAGACAGCTACTTGAACACTACTATGTGTCCCTTATTTCATTTCTTTCTTTATGTGTTTGTTTATTTGTTTACTTATTATTTTTTTCTGAAAGTTGTACATCTGAGCTGTAAACAAACTACTGTGATTTGTGTGGAGAAGCTCAGAATCCTTTAATTTATGGATACTATTTAGGATCATAGGAGATTACTAGGCTAATGGCTCTGGGGCCCTTACAAGCCTAGCCAAGAGTTTAGTCCCAAAAAAGAAATCTCAATCAGCACCTATCACCCCTGTCAATGAGGGGCATAAGTGGAACCCCTGGGACAAATTTGTGGTTGCCCATCCACTTATCAAGGTTGCGCTTGAAGAGGGTCAGTGGCATACTTTGTTTGGCATGTATAGGGAGTCTATTCCAAAGACGGGGCAGCCTCTGAGAGACAAACTTGTTTCTCCAGCAGGTTTTGTTAATGTCACATATTAGATTTAAACCTTTCAATTGGGTACTACACAAGGAGTTAGACTTACTGATATGGAGCATCTCTAGTAGTGCAGGGTCTGAGAGTGCCATGTAGGCGCGACACAGATCACCTCTGAGCAATCGGTACAATACAGAGTAGAGTGATTGTGATTTGAGCCTGTCCACATAGGACAGGTGTTGGAGGCCATGGATTCTCTTTGTGAGGTATTTCTGTGGCCTTTCCAGTTGGTACAAGTGTTTGGAGAGGTACACACCAAATGGGGCATTGTACTCAATTAGTGGCCTAATGAGGGAGGAATACAGAGAGGTAATAACCTCCTTTTTTCTGGATGTGATCCCTTTACTTATGAGATGAACCAAGTAAAAGGCTTTTCTGACCACTGCCGCTAAATGATGGTCAAATGTGAGATTGTTGTCAATTTGTGTACGCAGGTCTCTCACAACAGGTTGTGTGCTTAGGGGGTTGCCACTAATGTGGTAATAAGTAGGGGGCCATGTTTTTGCCGAATGGTATAATAATACATTTTTTTGCATTTAACTTAAGGCCATGACTTATGTGAAAAAAGCCAAAATGTGTTACACGGCTATAATTTTATCACAAGCAGATGTCAAACGTGCCCACCATAAAGGTTATAGCTGCTAGGTGGGGACAGGGGGGGGGGGTTCTGTGAATGAAAGTAACTGACCCTTTTTTTTAAACAATCACTAATCTGTCTTTGCAGGACTAATATTTCTTTTAAGTAAGATTTATACTTTACCGTGATAACTGTTTGTATGAAAGAAACAAATTAAATTACTGGTGTTATTGTTATTATTATTGTTATTTATTTAGTTAGTTAGTTTTAATTATTTGTTTTACTACAGACAGATATCTGAGGTATCCAAACTCTGTAATGTTGCTGAAATTTATGGGTATGGAGGCTGCCAGTGGGTAAAAGTGACTTACCACTGTTTTAACATTGTTTAAAAGCAATCAGTTATCTTGCATGGCAGAAGCAGTGTCATACAACATATTGTATTTATTACAATCAGTGTGAAACTAGTATTGCTATGGCTTATGCTTGTATGCATGTGTGGGAGGGGTTGCTGTGTATTTTAGAGCAACAGGTCAGCCATAATTTCTTTCACTTACTGCAGAACAGAGCGTGTGTTGTAACATTAAGAAGCATTTCCAGATGTAGCACGTGCATATAAATAGTGAGCATGTGCAGGCAGCAGTGCCATTTTGAGAGAACAGCCAAAGTGTTAACATGAATGAGTGCAGTAGTCAGTCTGTTTATAAGTTTATTTAAGTTTAAGTTACTAAGTGTCAATTCTGATGTGTTTGTATATAATAAAGCTGCTTGAACTGAACCCATAACTTTTCATCTGTTTTATCCTGACCAGACAATCGACACTTACCATCACAAATATCAGTATTACACATAAGTGGCTATCATTAGTGGTCAGGCAGGTGCAGAATGTATGTGAAAATAACTTCTCACCAGCACAGTGGTGCACAGAGTAGCATTGTCATCTAACAGTGCTTAGCTCTGGCTGAATTCTTGGCAGTGGCTTCTTCTGCATGGTATTTATATGCCATCTTTATCTCTGTGTGAGTTTATCCATGTGTTCTGGTTTATTTCAGCATTGCAAAGACATGCCATAGATGAGCCAGGCTTCCTCCAATATGCAATATGTATGTATGTTTGTGCATCTTATAATACACCTGACCTGTTGGGTCAGTGCCAGAACCAGAGTGTGTGTGTGTGTGTGTGTGTGTGTGTGTGTGTGTGTGTGTGTGTGCGTGTGCGCGTGTGCATGTGTGTGTGTGTGTATGTGTGAGATATCAGTGCATCTTATAATAGACCTGGTTTGGTCAATCAGTGTCTGTGACTGTGCACGCTCATGTGAGTCTGTGTATTTGTATGAGTGTAAAAGTAATATCACCAGTTTTTATCTGTAGACTCATACAGTACTGCTAGACACATATTTATATATCTTGTCTGGAAAGTAGTAAAAAATCTAGCAAGTCATCTTTTAAGAATAAGGTATAAAATGCATAATAGAAAATCCAGACATTCTGAGCTTCTACGGTCCTGGAAGCCTCCTATAACATGAAAGCTGAATGAGTGGATTTTAATACAAGTGTATGCTCTGAACCCCACCAAATCTGAAAATGGCCCTGCTCACAGGTGTGTAGAGAAGATGTTGTAGTTTGTGAGGGATGCTGGGGATGATATGATCAATATTTTTTTAATTATCCTTGCAATCAAACCTCAGATGTGTTCAGGCACAGAATATTGCAAAGACTATGTGGTTTGTGGAGCACAGTATGGTTATAATTTCTTTAATTATCTCAAAACATTGAAGATGTATGGAGGAGGTCGTATAGCACTGTAGTATCTAGGAACACATTATTGTCAGAATACATTGATGTGATCGTTTCTTTTTACACTTTCTTCAGAATTAAACATAAGATACTTATATAAGTGACTATCTTTTTTGGGATAGTGGTAAGAAGATATGATGTTTATATTTGTCTGACAGCAACAGGTTGAAATATTATATTGTGTTCCACTTATTTTCAGTTTCATCCCAGTCTAATATCAGAGGGGTACACAGAAGATGACTGCGGTTTGAGGTACAGATGAGGATGCATTGTGTAAATCCATATGTATACAGAGTGAGAGAGAGAGACAGATACAGAGAAACAGAATGACAACACAAGATTCAAATATTTGACTGCAGCCATTTTTGCCTTCATTTTTATCATAATCTAACACTAGAGGGAATCTAAAAGGTTGGATCTCTTGTTTTTCTTTTTTTTTGGGGGGGTAGGGAGGCAGGTACTATTCCCCAATATGATTTATGTATCTATTATTAAGTATTTGTATTCTTAGTTTATTGTGAACTGTTGCTTTATCTGCTTTGAGTATTAAACCTTGAATACAACTTATTTCTTCCTTCAAACAATAATTAATAAGATGAATTATCTTTCCTTAGTCATGATTTCTCCTCAGGCCATCATTGGATCAGAAGGTTGGAGCAAAGTTCTAAAGTGTTTTCTCAAATATTTAAAGCTCCATGGCTTCTGGGGGCATAGTGGCCTCCAAATTTCTGGCTTAATTTGTTTATTTCCTCAACAGTTATCACAGTGCAGTCTTAGGTAGTTAAGGTGTGGAAAGCATGCATGAAAAAACAATCTCAGAAAGTAATACTGAATTTCTTTCCTTATTCATCATTTCATTCAGGCCATTATTACATGAAAAGGTTTATCAAAGACACTGTAAAATGCACATCAGTCCATCTAGAAAAAACATGGATTCTGGGGATCTAACAGCCCCAAGACTCCTGGCTTAATATGTTCATTTCCTCCACAGTTATTACTATGCAGACCTGGCTAATTGTGGTGTAAGCAAAGCTGACAAATAGGACAAAATGTGAGAAAAGGAAGAAAAGGTTGACATGGATATTATGGATGTAGGTCAGGACTAGGCAAAAGGGGAGCACAGAGAGATATGCACAGGTGGAGCCATAGGCAGTGGGAAGGGGTGCCATGAAGCCATTCACCTAAGGCCAACCTTGGTAATATGTAACTTCAATTGGGATTTAAGAAATAACGGAGGAAAATACCACAACATTTGACAATTTGTAAGAATTTAAAAAATGGGAATCTATAAATTGGATGAGAAGGTAAGTACATTTATATGTAGAGTAATGACATAAATTGATTGTTTTACTTTGTTCTAAGACAATAAGAGAAATTAAGGGAGGTAAAATGTTGTAAGTAGGATTTGCTGATCATTCTAGTGTAGGGGTTGTACTAATGAAGAGATAATCAATATAAGAAAAAATTAAATTGGCTTAATGGTAAGAAATGAGCAGAAGAAAGGAAAAAAGAACTATTAAAGAAACATGGCAGTTTGGAAGATTTTTCAGGAGCTTGGTCAGAGTGGTAGATTAGTTTAGTAGAAAAGCAAAAGACTACTTAGAAAGAAAAAGAAAAAAGGAAAGGAGAAAAAAAAGAATATTTGAAAATAAAAACAGAATATAAAGAAATTGTTCAAAATTAGGTTATCCTGTGTTATAAGTAAGAAACAGATATTTAAGACAGAAATAAAGAAATGATTAATCAACTAATAAATTAAAAAGAAAAAGTATGTTCATAAAAGGAAGATGAAGGAAGGTTCACATGTTTGAGAAAAAGTGTTTAAAAGAAAAGAAAATATGATAGCATAAATTAAAGTTAGTAAATGCAAAAAGTATAAACAGACTAGGTTTTTGAAAACTGTACAAGAATGTGTAATAAAGATTTATAGCAAAGAATGAGTAAAGTACATAGATGGCTGGAATGTAAAGGAAAGTAGCCAATGTGGCAAGAAGGAACTGGAAAGAAGTACAAAAATGAAAGTATAAAGTCCAGAGTTTATTTAATGAGAAGAATGTCTCAGGCATAGATCAGATGGGATATCAAATTTATGAAAAAGGTGTAGAAGAAAAGAAAATCTGTGCAGCTGTATGAATGTAATAAACATAATAGAAACAATTGTAACATCTGTAAGGAAAAACTGCTAAACATGATTTTAAAAATTGGAGGCCAATTGCTTTATGCAACTTAAATTATAAAATTAACCATGACAAAGCACTCAGGAAACCAGCATAATGAAGCCAATACATGACGTAGGTTTGGGCAAAAAGTTACAATTTATTTAACATTCACAAAACACCACATTTTCGTTCTAATACATCCAGGACTTCATCAGAAATAATAAATGCATTGTGTTCCCTCCTTATATATCCCTCTCCTAATTACTTCAATGTCATGATAAATCCCAATTAAGTAAAATTCCTAAACCCATTTAATTTTGATTAGTGAGGAATAAAGAATGAAAAACTAGTGCTGAAACATTTCTATATACATTCTCTCAATAAAATACAATACAAATATTTATCTACTTAAAAGCATGTTTCAACACTAATATAAAGGAATAATTACATATAATTAATATTTCAAAACATCACAAAATAACTTAAGATAAATCTAATGACTATGAATAACTATGAAACAAAATCAAAATTAAATGGGTTTAGGAATTTTACTAAATTGGGATTTATTATGATGCTGAAATAATTAGGAGAGGGATATATAAGGAGGGAACACAATGCATTTATTATTTCTGATGAAGTCCTGGCTGTATTAGGACAAAAATGTGGTGTTTTGTGAATGTTAAATAAATTGTTTTTTTTTTTTTACCAAACCTACGTCGAGTATTGGCTTTGTTATGCTGGTTTCCTGAGTGCTTTGTCATGGTTGGTTTTTAGTTTTTTCTAAAGCACTTTTCCCCTATTGTTATTCTAAATTACAAAATTATTATGAACATTTTGTGAATTTCCACACATGGAAATTCAGGAAACATTAATATTAATAACAGATTTGATTTGATAGTAAATAAAAACGATATAGTAAATCTTGTAGTTTGTGATATGTATATATATATATATATATATATATATATATATATATATATATATATATAAAATCTATATTAAAACAATGAATGATCAAATGATCGAAAGTTGTTATATCGAACTCTAAAGTTCGAATTCACAAGACATCAAACAACCAGAACAGCATTTTTTTCCCAGGGAAAAAACTGCTGTTCCCAAAAAAAAAAAAAAAAAAAAAAAAGACATTAAAACATTGCACCCCTCACCTCCCCTACTTAAATATACCAACTCCGAGATAGCACTACAGTGCCAAAAATGGCAAAGTGACAGAAGTGGCCAAGCGACTTCTTTTCCAGGGAAAGAATTTGCTTATATGCTGCTTCGTCATTTTGCCTTTTCGACATTTCAAGTTTGACCAAGACGCATTCGACAAAATGTGTCTTTGGTCATCTGATAGAGCTGATAAAAAACTATAATAACTGAAATCATGAACAAGTGTGGAAATTCTTAAAAGTGTTATGACATTAGGAATTAATGTATAAATATGCTTAAAAATTATATATGATAATCGATAGGTTATTTTATTGGTACATAGCTGAATGAATGAATGAAGATGGATAAAGAAACAAGTCAGGGTTGTTTGCTGAATGACATTTTTAATACTGAATGTTAACGAAAACAAACACAACTAAAAACAAGAAAAATGAAATAAAACCGGACCAGAGCCAAAATAACGATCATGACTTTAATAGCAAATAAATCCACATCAAACAGTAAGTGCTTTTGTCCGCACTGGACTTCTTCAGACTGCATAATGTGACAACAAAAAGTAAAACATTTAAATACCCCTTTTCATAAATACATGACCTGTGATGTCAATGATGCAACCCTTTCCTTTTAAGGAAAGCAGTAAATTCCTTTCTATCATTTAACCCCAGTGGATGGCAAGCATTTAATTTCACTTGCCACTCATATTCTTTCCATCTCAGCTCTTCTTCTGCATCATATTTACTGTCCACATTCAAAACTTCATGTAAAACACAGAACTTAAAGTTAACATCACATGTATTCTCGTTGTAATGCCCACCCAATGCATTCTTTACATCTTGTATGCTTACAGCATATTTATGCTCATACATCCTTTTGTTAAGCTCTCTTGTAGTACACCCAAAATAAAAAGAACCGCATGACAAGCATATAACTAAATACACAATAAACTTTGATTTACATGTGCACCTTCCATTCAAATGAATGCAATAACTTCCCACTTTGATATCTTTAACATCTGTTAATAAATAGTCACATAAATTGCAACTTAAACATTTGAACATTCCAGGATTGGCACATTTTGTTTCTGTGTATAACTAAACTTGCTTTGAAATAAATTCTTTAGACTCCTTCCTCTTTTTTGCACAAAAACAGGAGTATCACCCACAGCTTTACTAATCTCAGGACTACATTTTAAAAATTTGCAATTGTTGCTCACTA